>NC_087200.1:39806951-39814451 GCF_015104395.2 Macrobrachium nipponense
AGACCAAACTTCATATAAAAATAATTGTTATATGAATAACGCCCATAAAAAGAACTAGTTGCACAATATCTCTGAAAAAAATTTATTTTCACTAACGATGACATTAAAAGGTATTGAAAAATGAGGACATATATAAGAGAAAATGGTAAATCAGCAATTTATTAGTAACAGCGGCCAAAAATTTTGAGTCGTATTTCTTAGTTTGAAATAATTCCCTTATGAACAACACCGAATGAAATAAAAATGAATAAAAATAACAATATGAAGAACTGGATTGAAAATGTGGGAATGCTACGATGACATTAAATGACACTCGATAAACAAAGGAGAACTAACCGCAGTATAAAGAGAAATCAACCTTTCCTAAAATCACCTCGCCTACTTTCAAAGGTAGCGACAGTACTAAGACGTTCTTCATTCTGAAAACAGATCAGTATCGAACTTTGAAACTTGGAAAAAAATCCCATAAATTGGAGAACAAATGCAGTTGAAAAAAAAATTCCACATATGGCTCCGGAGCACCTTGCTCCCTCGTCATTGTGTTTGTTTTCAACAATCTTCATTTCCTTCTTTGAGGGTCTCCCTCTAAGGTTCTAGGGACTTCATTGCGCAGTTAATGTATATGTTAATACTGGATCTGGCATAGCAGACGACTATAGAGTCATATGCTAGGATAAAAAAAAATACACAAAAATGACAAACATACAAGATCCTCACCTACTTAATGTGAGCAAGTTAGCTGAATGTGGTAAACAAAAGCCAATGAATTCCATGGCCCTTCTTAAAATGTTTCGTGTTTAAGCCTCAGCTTTTAGTTTTCTGCAAAAGAAGGCTACTGAGATTGCTATTTGTCTGTTCGTCCGCTCTGTTTCTGTCGACGATCTTAAAATCTACTGAGGCTAGAGGGCTGCAAATTGGAATGTTTATAGTCACCCTCCCCGTCATCTAACAACGAATTCCAGCCCTCTACCCTCAGTAAATTTTATTTTATTCAAGATTAAAGTTAGTCATGATCGCGCGTCTATAGGACAAGCTATAGGGCAGGCCACCAGCGGGCCGTGGCTGAAAGTCTTATGGGCCGCAGCTCATACAGCATTATACTCGAACGATGTACAAAAAAATTGATTGCGTCGATGAAACTTCAGAGCATCTTTCACTTGTTTCTCTTGATTTTCATATTCCCTTATTCTTGGTCTTTTTAAGAACATCAGTCCGGTTATCTGTTTGGCCTTAACAAATGACTACGATTCACTGCACTTCTGTTTCTCAATCTGGCGGGTAAATTGCTATACAAGGAAGGAGCTTATGATACCAAGCACGATCTCATTAACAGCATACTTAGAAAAGTTATACTAAGAAAAATGTGTGCCTATTAAACATATTATGAATCTCGGGATGTCTTTTTACTACAGTGGCCATTCCACGAGTCAGGAATCTATAACGAAAATAAATATGCATCCACGTACATTTTTCTACACGTAACCATACACGCAAAGGTACCAGAGTAAATATGAACAAGTTACATAAAAAAGGTAACCACTAAATTATTAGGGGACCCAATTCACTGCAGTAAACAAGTAGAATTCTAATTTAAAATGCACTCGTGTTTATATGAACATTCTTACATTACCAAATGTTTGCCTTGTTCACACTAAAGCTGTAGTACAAGCTGACAAAGGCTAGTGGGAATTTCTTACATGTAATTAAAAAAAATAGTATGCAAACGTACGTTAGAAAAATAGATATAGAAAATGAAGAATTTTTTTTTACAGAAACGACAAAACTGCAGCATTGACTTTGCACAGGGTAAAACAAATTAATAATAACCAGAAACAAAAAGGCGTCTGCTCACACACGCACACACACACATACACACATACTTCCACTGATGTGAAATATCACAAATGGGAAACCCCACCAAACCTCCGTCTTGCCACGAGGCTTAAACTCAAAACTTTAACAAGGGGGAACCAAACCGAGGGGAGGGGAAGGGGTTGTGAGAAGTGGGGGAGGAGAGATTGGGAAGGACCACCCAGGTGTGTGGGGGAGAAGGAGACGTTAATCTCTCTAAAGCTGTAAAAGGGATTACGTTGCGGGTGAGATTATCGCGTTTCATAGAGGTGAAACGGCGTGAAAGCGACCTCGAACCTAAGAGTTTTCGAAATGCGCGACGGAAATTAGACGATTTGGTTTTAAGAGAAAATCATGAGCGCAGACCAACAAAGCAATCGCCAGGATGATGGCAGTGATAATAAATGCATATATATATATATATATATATATATATATATATATATATATATATATAGATATATATATATATATATGATATGCATGCTATATATAATACATATATATATAATAATATATATATATATATACACACACACATATATATATATATATATATATATATATATATATATATATATATATATATATATATATGTATATATATATATATATATATAATATATATATATATATATATATATATATATATATATACATACTATCTATATATATCATATATCATATATATATATATATATATATATATATATTCACACACATACATACTACACATACATATATATTATATATATATTTTCAACAGGCGCATTCCCAAATTCCGCCGTCACTTGTCAATGGCTCTCGTAAAGACAAGGTCCCTCATGCTTTTTCCTAAGCCAGTCTTTCCATTTCTTTCACTCGCCAGTTCTAGGTCCTCCTTCAGTTCGTGTCACACACACATACACACACACACACACACACAATGGTACTTATTTGGCTCCTTAATACATGATAAATTCAATTAGAGCACAATTTTTAAAACTCATTTCAACAAACTCATTCCTCTGCCAGCTATCAAGTATAACTCAATTTTCCTGCCTCCCGTGCCCTTGGGTCCAATTTTTCAAATATCTCAAATTCCCCGCTGCGATGTCTTCTGAACCTGCAAGTCTCAGAGAGGAAGGGAGACAACAGCAAAATAATATTTTGGTTATTTTTTCTTTTGCATATCTAATGAAAGCCTTTCTTTTGCTATGCCTTTCTTTTTGCTGTTTTTGGGTTGCTTTTTGAGAGTCGTGTCTTACATTGTTATATCAGAAACTGGCAACTTACTTTTGTACTTAAAACATCGCTCTTACATCTGTAAATGTCATATTTTTCATCTGAGAATCACGTCATTCGCTGTTTTAATATAAAGTTGCCTAATTATAGCAGTTCTCACATATGTAAAGACCACAATTTCCACTTTAACCTTCTTCTTCTACTTTCTTTTAATTCTGATAACGAGAAAATTACGTCTCGCTCCCATTCCAGTTTTAAATAAGGCTAATACTTCACTTAAGCCCAAATTCCTCTACTTTTCCAATCTGCAATAACCTCTACGAGTTGAAAAGAACATAGGGATGGCGACCTCACTCTGAAAGACTTTCATAGAGCCGAAATGCTTACACTCTTCGTGGGAGCCACCAATCAAGGGGGGGGGGGGAGACGTTTGGTTATATATATATATATATATATATATATATATATATATATATATATATATATATACATATATATATATATATATATATATATGTGTGTGTGTGTGTGTGTGTATGAGTGTGAGTGTGTGTGTGTGTGTGTGTATGTATGTGTGTATGTGTATTTGTGTGATGTTTCCTATATCTATATATATATATATATATATATATATATATATATATATATAGGGTGGAACACATCATTAGTTAATCATCAGGTCTCTCTCTCTCTCTCTCTCTCTCTCTCTCAGATTTGAGTCTTTCAACAGTTTCATGGTGTTCGTAGTTTTCTGTATAACCAGTCATTTATTTTGTTTTGTGTCATATTTTGTCTTAAATTCCAAATTGTTTTGGATATTTATTGAAGGCTCCGTCTTAACTAGCTCCCAAATGTGAAAGTTATCGAGTTTGTTTGCATGCGTATTCCATACGCAACAATTACCCAGTGTTTTTATTAAATTATTGAGACCTGGGGCAGGACTTTGATGTTGAAATAGTTTGATTCTTGAATTTTATTATAGTTGGTCTATTTTCTTTTTAATTCACTATATCGTTTGTCGTTCAGTTAGCAAAGTTTAGCGAAGTTAGGCCTAGTCACAGTTGACCACCAAGAGAAGCCTTACGCTCTTGGTATATAAGGCATTGGGTCCGAGATATATATATATATATATATATATATATATATATATATATATATATATAATATCTATATATATATATAGACATGCACATACACACTCATACACACACACACACACACACACACACACACACACACACACACATATATATATATATATATATATATATATATATATATATATATATATATATATATATATATATCTATATATATATATATATTACGGACCCAATGCCTTATATACCAAGAGCGTAAGGCTTCTCTTGGTAGTCAACTGTGACTGGGCCTAACTTCGCTAAACTTTGCTAACTGAACGACAAACGATATAGTGAATTAAAAAGAAAATAGACCAACTATAATAAAATTCAAGAATCAAACTATTTCAACATCAAAGCGCTGCCCCAAGTCTCAATAATTTAATAAAAACACTGGGTAATTGTTGCGTATGGAATACGCATGCAAACAAACTCGAATCCCTTTCACAATATTGGGAGCTAGTTAAGACGGAGCCTTCAATAAATATCCAAAACAATTTGGAATTTAAGACAAAATATGACACATAACAAAATAAATGACTGGTTATACAGAAAAGTACGAACACCATGAAACTGTTGAAAGACTCAAACCGCCCTGAGAGAGAGAGAGAGAGAGAGAGAGAGAGAGAGAGAGAGAGAGAGACCTGATGATTAACTAATGATGTGTTCCACCCTACAAGAGATGGCGATTACCACGTCGAGAGAGAGAGAGAGAGAGAGAGAGAGAGAGACCTTACACACGTTACAGCTCGTTCGGGTTTCCCCAGGTTCCTCAGTGTGAGGCAGAGAGAGAGTTTTACCTGATGATTATCGTATGATGGGTTTCACAGCCCCCACCCAATTGCGGTCGAGGATTACCCCTAAGAGAGAGAGAGAGAGAGAGAGAGAGAGAGAGAGAAAGAGATTAATCTGATGATTACCTAATGATGGGTTTCACCCCGAAAAATGCTACTTTGCATCTCCAGAGAGAGAGAGAGAGAGAGAGAGAGAGAGAGAGAGAGAGAGAGAGAGAGGATTACCTGAATACCTGATAAATGGCTTCACCCCACCCTAGGCTTACCTTGTGGGTGTGTGTGTGTGTATGTGCGCGCACGCGCGCGCGTGTGTATGTGTGTTTGAAGAGAGAGAGAGAGAGATTTATCTGATGAGAGAGAGCGAATTACTTAATTACCTGATGACTGGATCCGCCCCATCGAAGGATCATTTTGTCTGTCTAGAGAGAGAGAGAGAGAGAGAGAGAGAGAGAGAGAGAGAGAGAGAGAGAGAGCTAACTTTCAATTTTTTACCTGTCGGAACTTTCCAGACATGGAGGATCCACTCATGTCTCGGATCCATATATCGCCTGGGGGCATTCGATAGCTTGGCATGACGCGCTAACTGCTCAGATCACGTGAGCACCAACAAAGAAATCCATCCTTAGATATTCACTCCCTTTTTTTCATTTGTGTCGTGGGATGTTCCGGGCCACTGATAATATTCACGGCTCGAAAAACATTTGAGTGTTCTGTCCGTGAATGTAATGCTCATATTCGTAATAATATTTAATTAATCAAGATAATACTGAAGTATTATCCTTGGTAACTCTTTGATAAAGATAAGATTAAAATAACGTTGATTTTTAATAAGACATTTGATGAGAAACATATTCCATATGTTTCTCATCAAATGTTAACACCCCCAAAAAAGAAATTTGAAAAGGGTACTAGAGACTCAAAATCTAAAAGTAAATATGTGTATTTCTTCTTGAAAATAATCTATGTAATTCAGTCCTTACAAACAATAAATGGGCGAACAGTACGAGTACGTCTTATAACCCTCCTGAGAGAACGTAAAATTGGCCTATATAATTTATTAATACAAAACAAACAACACGAACACGCACCCAAACCTACAAACTGCAAACAAATACACATACAGTTTTCATGGCGTTGTCTTTTAAACACGCACCTGTAACGGTCAACAAACTTCCATACTGTGATATTTACTCAAGGCAAGGAATGCAGGTTTTATGCTTGTCCATATCTCTTTAGCACAAAAGTGATCATGGGCTAGCATTCAAATTGAGCACACAGGCATGACTTGTTTTAGTAAGATAACTGTTCCAAAACTGATTGTCTAAGAAATAAATAAAAAAAATCTACTTTGAGGAATTAATTGGAGGTTAGCATAGAATAATGGCAATAAGCCCGTTTATAACTTACCTGTCTGCAAACCTTTAACTTGAATTCTGCTGCGATGAATTGCTTGAGAATTTTGTAAATAAAACAGGCATAGTGCAGCTTTACAACAGTTACTTGGTACAGTATCAGATAGGCGAACAACAGATTTACATATACTCATGGTGTCTGAACTCAAAAGAAAATATGTCATTTCGACATGAACAAACTCTCTGCAATTAAAGAATTTTAGGTTTTCCACTATTCCACGATGAAGCCGCGGATAACAACTCTGCATTAAACGAATAAGACCTGCTGGAACACATCCACACGCACATGAAATCTATTATTCCTTGTCAGCACCCAGGGGTAAGTCCAGAGCACGAAAATCTATAGTGATGAGCCATATTTCATTTGAGGCCAACAGGGACTGCCTTCATACACGAATGACATCAAAAGAGCAACGACGTCAATGAACGCATCAAAGTTTATAATCAGAAGTTTTGTAAATAGGATTTAAGATTGCCGAGTTTTCGCTCCGCTAAAGCTGCATGACAATAGTGCCATTTTTGTCTTGATTTTCTTTACAGAGAGAAGTTAAAAGGAAACCTATATTACTGTAGTGACAGTCATTAATAACCTCTGAAGAATAGCACTTTCAGTCCTCCTTTTCTTCGTCCGCACTATTCGAGTAAAACCGGGCATCCTAGATCATACAAACACTGAAAATGAGAGAATCTCTTCGTTGCCTTTTCTAGCAAGGGCAAGCAATAAGTCACCGGGCCCGTAACCAGCTATTTTACCCAGTTCAGCCCAATAATGGAAGCACGGACCAGCCAAATATTCGGATATCTACTGGCCGATCCACCCGTGAAAGAAAACGGGTTAAGGGACTACTACTTCTTACCCTCTAGCACTATGACCTATCTAACAATTTCAACACAGGTGAAATAATGCGTTGATGTCACCTCGGTGAGGTATTCATACATTTACAACACAGACACACACACACACACACTGTTTATCTATCTATTATCTATCTATACATACATATAAATATATAGTAGGTAAAGCTTCACTGACGTTCCTGGGTTTGAAAGGATCCATAGGTTCGCGCCCTGGTCCAGGCA
>NC_087200.1:39829451-39831951 GCF_015104395.2 Macrobrachium nipponense
CTCTATATACTGACCACCGAGTACTATGCAGCCAGAACGATGCGATTATCTGGTAACACTGCTTCAGAAGTGAGAGAAAATATAGACAGCTGGAATGCCCAACAGGCATGCTTCCTAGTGTGGACAGGCCATTAGACGTAACGAGTAGGCCTACAATACAACTTTAAACCAAGGGCACGTCGGTACCCCACAATTTCCACACTTTCTTGAACCTCACCACCAAGAGATAATATAATCAGATCTCATTATGTAGTTTCCTTTCTCCAACTCCTGCATGCATGATAATCAAATTTGTGATTTTTAATAGCTCTGTAAGTAGATGTTTTCATATCATCATTGAAACCTAATGTGTATATAATTCTATTATCATTCATCTGTAAACTTATTCTCACCAGTTTCTCATTTCGAGTATTTGGAAACCTGTCTTGCAAATTAGCGGTTGTTTACCCTTTGTTATAGATGTCCCTTCAACGAGAACACCAATAATGCAATGCGAAGTCGATAACTTAGCTCGTGCCACATCCAAAATTCAGAAGATGCACTGCAAATGACGCTTTGGATCTTGGTAAATGTATGATATTTCAATAGTGGATTTATCCAGTATTAGAAAATGAACTGCAACTGTAGCTCTGTTACGTGTTTCTTATTTATTTTTCCTTTTTCGTCTAATCTTGGCGGCTTTCTCCAATTTTCTGCGCTGCCTCTCTAAAATTCCCATATATTAGTGTATGCTATAGGATTTCACTATTGCTCTCAAAACACAAAATATGAATTCCTTGCGTAGGCAAGCTCTAGTTCAAAACCCGTGTTGCGTCAGGTACTTCGCCATTTCTATGACACTGCAGATAATATTTACAAGTGAATGTGATAAACGTTTTGCTCGAATGGAATTCCCATCATTCGAACCAAACTCGAGACTTTTGATTAAAACGTCTGAATTTACACCACCCATTCATCGAACAACAGCAAAATTCGATTGAAATTCAGCCACCCTAGAAGCTTACTAGGACATATTTTGTAACGCAGCGATTGAGCATCGGAAAAAAATATTACAAAATTCAACACGCGGGCCCCCCCCCCCTAAAAAAAAAACAAAAACAGTAATATTCATCCCACCTCGACAGTGGCATGGCTTTCCAATATCTATCCAATATTCACTATCACATAAGTTCAACACATGCAGGCAACCTTCCCACAACCGGAAGGAAATAAATCGACCGTCTTTTAAAGCTGTCTATTGGTGCAAATTGGAAATCAAGGCGCAGACCAGATGCTGTTGACATAACCTGTCCAAGAATTCAATGTTCTCCTTTACAAGAGACAAATGTGTGTAAATATATAATATATATATATAATATATATATATATATATATATATATATATATATATGATATATATATATTATATATGTATGCATATACATATATATATGTATATATATTATATATATATATATATATATAGATATAATATATATATATATATATATAATATATATATATATGGTATATACATACGTTTGTCTCTTGAAAAGAACATGGAATCCTTAAACAGGTTATGATAACTGCAGCTGCCCTGGGCCTTCATTTCCAATTTGCACCAATAGACATATGTGTATGTATACATATCCATACATATACATGGATATATATGTAGATATATACATATATATATATATATATAATATATACATATATATAATATAGTATATACATATATATATATATATATAATATATAGATATATACAATATATATATATGTATATATATCTCTATATATAATATATATATATATATACAATATATATATACATATATATGTGTATGTATGTATATATAATCTGCTGGTCACACGCAGACACTTGAAAAAGGAACGAGACTTGTGGCAGTCACTTCCAGTCACTCTAAGCGGATTACGTTGAAATGGAAAACTTAGGAATGTTTATAAGCGGATCCAAGTCCCTAAATCATAGGCGCATAGCTACACGTCAGTCAGGGCGGTGAGAGCTGAAACCTAGGCCACAACAAATACGCATTTTAGGTAATGTGAGTCCTAATAATAATACTCTA
Source organism: Macrobrachium nipponense (assembly GCF_015104395.2). Classification (NCBI taxonomy): domain Eukaryota; kingdom Metazoa; phylum Arthropoda; class Malacostraca; order Decapoda; family Palaemonidae; genus Macrobrachium; species Macrobrachium nipponense. Next base: position 39,831,524 of record NC_087200.1, read on the forward strand.
ATAATATATTTTACACAAACGATGTTAAATCTTCATGTAGTTTGGCGGCTTTTTAGTTTTCTGTAAAAGAAAACTATTGAGATGGCTTCGTCTGTTCCGTCCACCCTTGTTCTGTTCTCTGATATAAAAAACGACAGAGGCTAGAGGGCTGCAAATTGGTATGTTGATCATCCCACCCTCCAGTCATCAAACAAACCAATTGGAGCCTTCTAGCTTCAGTAGTTTTTTTTATTTATGGTTAAAGTTAGCCATGATCGTGCTTCTGGCACAGATATAGGTGCCACCAACACAGGCCACCACCGGATCGAGGCTGAACGTTTCATGGGCAACGGTTGAGTTTCATACAGCAATATATGCTGCACATGAATCTCGATTACGCCGTAGGAACTTCTGCGTATTTTTTACTTGTTGAACTACAGAACATAACG
>NC_087200.1:39836951-39846951 GCF_015104395.2 Macrobrachium nipponense
TAATAGCGCAATAAAATCAATGAAGAACGATTAACAATAACATAGCAATACGACACAAATTAGAAACAGTAAATCTCAAAAGCTATTACTGGAATGGGAGCCGATGGAATTGTTGATTAGAGATGCAAATGACAGAGAGAGAGAAAGAGAATTAAACGGCGATTACAATGATTGATGGTTATGACGTGAGAAGATGACCTAAGATAATGACAAGGGATGATGAGTGGTAACGGCCGGAGATCCTAGGCCAGCAACAGCCTGTTGATTTTAACACTTGATTGTGTGACCACTCTGGAGACAAATCAATAATGATTACATTGTAGAGTGATAATGTATATCCGACAACTGTGATAATGTATATCCATTCAAGTTTATTTTCAACTCAAATCAAAAATAGAAAAAACCACAGAGAGAGGAGAGAGAGGAGAGAGAGAGAGAGAGAGAAGAGAGAGAGAGAGAGAGAAGAGATAATATTTACTATGTATAATAGCCTTACTTGCTAATATCTATTGCCTAAATCAAATTCATCTCTCAGGTCATAATCATGAATTCAAGAGCAACGCAAAACCAGAGCATGGACAGTTTTAGAAACATATATTAACTTTAAAAGGAATAAAAAAGATACAAAAATAAAGGCATCAACAAATATGAAAACAGTAATAATATTTTTATGCTTTTCAACAGAGAGAGAGAGAGAGAGAGAGAGAGAGAGAGAGAGAGATAAGGTAGATTCTTGGGTGAGCCCTATGCCTGCGAGACGTTTGATTGGCGGCCGCTGATTGGCTGGGAGCTGCCTACCTCCAGGTACCAGCCAATCAGCTGCCGCCAAACAAACGTCTCGTAAGCATAGGGCTCATCCAAGAATCTACCTTAAGTGAACCAGCTATAGTTAATGCAAACTTTACTAATCCTCTTAGAAGAGTTAGTCGAGATAGGTTTTATTGCAATACACGGACTAATTTTTTTTAGGAAACTATCTAGTCTGAACGCAATTGCGACTATAGCTAACTGTGAATTATTGGTTAAACATTATTGAGAGCTGTTGCCATGACATTTTTAATATAAATTAAATTAAATTAAATTAATTATTAATGTTCGTAAATTTATATATATTTTTAGCCTTGAAAATGCGACTTGCAATTCGTCGCGAAACGTCGGCAGTGAAATAAACTGTTGAAAGATGACGATGCCTTTCCCTACTACTTCCTTCGGGATATATCTTCTTTGAGCTCCAGCTCCGGCCCTTATGTATATATATGTATATATATATATATATATATATATTATATATATATATATATATATAAAACATATAGGTATATAAATATATATATATGTATATATATTAATATATATATATATATATATATATATATATATTATATATATATAATATATATATATGTGTGTGTGTGTGTGTGTGTGTGTGTGTGTGTGTGTGAAAGATACAGAGAAGGAGGGAGAAAAGGGATTTTACCAATTTGCAACGCATAATTTCACCTTCTCCCGAAAATCTCGACAATAAAGACGCGCCGTGCTGGCGCTCACGCAGTTACAAACCACTTCTGGAACGCATAATCTCCACCCGTGGGCCCCCCCCTTCTTCCCCTTCTTAGAAAAGGGAAGCCCCCTATTTTCAGCTGCAAGTTTTCAGCTATTCAGATATTCAAAGGACACACTCCCCATAACCCCACCTCCCTAGAATCCAAACCCACCTTCCTCCTCTGTCGGCGACGTCACTGCCTTTAGAGACGCCATCTAGGGGGTCTTCAAGGTAGCTTGAAGGTGGTGGAAGAGAAGGAGTAAGGATGGACGAGAATCTGAAAAGAATGAGAACAGAAGAAAGTGCAAAGAGGAAAAGTGGAAAACGGGAAAGAAAGTGTAAAAGGAACGTAGGTAGTGAAACAAGTGAACGAATGGTATACTAAAGATTATGGAGAGAGAGAGAGAGAGAGAGAGAGTTTTCCTTGGAAAGCTTCAATAATGTCATTACATCGGTGATAAGACTTGGACAGTTCATTCCTGTGGCTCATTTTTGACTTGATGATGGAAAATGTAAGCCCCATACAGAAATTCTTATACAAATATCCGTGCCCATAAATAATTGCAATAGACTTCTCGCAAACAGTTTTTATCAGATGGCTTACAACTGAAATGCAAAGGTCACTGAAATAAAAAGCCCAGACGAGTATTCCAAGGATCGTTAAAATACATATACGGTCAACATGAAAACACATGGCTGGTTTACATGTGTATTTGCATACAAGCGTTATTAATTAAATCTCAAACCTGACTATTCGATTTTATCTGTCGCACAGCTTTTGTTTTCCTTGTAATTCTTCCTAACTGGCCATTCATTTGAGGGTGTCCAACTACAAGAATGTCAGAAATCAGAAAAGATATGGGCAAAAATGTTTAACCGCCTAGTTCTCCTCCACTGCAGAAATAATAGCGTAATTCTGCCTCTGCTTGGTTCGTTCGTTGCAACTACCCCTTAACGAGTCAAATGCACTGTTTATAATGACGGAGTCGTGTCCAATGAATCTACAGTGGATAGTGAGGTGCTACAGGAAAATGTTGTTACTTTTGCTGTTAGAATAGAAAAGAATAAAAAATTTAGGGCAAAGGCCAAATTCTGGGACCTATGAGGGCATTCAGCCTTGAAATTGAAATTGATAGTAAGAAGGTTTGAAAGGTGTAGGTAACAGAAGAAAAACTTCACCGTTGTTAAAGAGGATGGAAAGTCAGACTGAAGAAAGAGAATAAAAACGGAGGGACAGTAAAGGGAACGAAACAAGGTGCAGCTAGGGGCAGAAGGGACGCTGCAAAGATCCTTCAGTAACGCATAAAGTGCACCACATGAGGTACACTGATGGCACCCTCCCCCCCTAAGGGGACCTTTGTTATTTGCTCTTCTCATGGATTTTATAACGAAGAAAGTGGTTGAAGATGGACGAGAAAACTTGATAGATTGCGTAGACAATGGCGTTTTAGTCAGATAACACCACGAGGTTTACAAACTTTGCTCAATAGAATGCATCATATATGTAGAGAGATGGGACTTTTGATAAGTCTCAGAAAATCTGACATAATGAGGACACCATGGACAAAGGCACGAAGTAACACTGGATAGAGAATGATTACTGAGTTAGTCTTTCAAATGTCTAGAAACAGTATGTCAGGTACGGCGCACTGGACTCGGTATCTCGTGAAAGACTAAAGGAAGCATATCAAAGGAAGCATATCAAACTATGTGCAGGCTGAATACGATTTGGAAATCAAATTGACTGAAACTGCAGCTAGGATTTGGAAAGTAAAATAGACGGAAACTGCAGACAAAATTTGGAAATCAAATATACTGAAACTGCACACAACATTCAGAAATCGAAATAGACTGAAACTGCAGACAAGATTTGGAAGTCAAATAGACTGAAATTTCATACAAGATTTGGAAATAATAAAAACTGAAACTGTAAACAAGATCTGGTAATCAAATAGACTAAAACTGCAGACAAGATTAGGAAATCAAATAAACTGAAACTGTAGACAAGATTTGAGATCTGACACAAGGTGGTGGAGATGATGTGGAGATTTGTCGAGGATGAAGCACAAGGACATAAGTGGAGGAATTTCAGAGCATATTAATAAAATGAAAACCTTCAGGAAAAGAAGGGAATATATACCTTACGCCGATGGTCCACTAACAAATCAAAATACAAAACCAGACTTCTCTGATAACGCCAGTTCATAAGATTACAAAATACAGAAAAACTACGGCATTTATTTAACCAAAGTCAGTCGAAGTCCTTCAAACGACTCGATAGAAAATACAACCCAATACACAATATTCGTCGAAAGATATTACCCTACTACATTTCGTCCAGATATAAAATAGAACCCAATTTTAGTATCGGAGTAACACAAATCAAACTGAAATGTAATTAGATGTGATACATTTAACAGAGATGAACCCAAAATACAGGAGTCTAATTCAATCAACGGAATATAGACTACTTAGATTACACCCCAATAAAAATGAATACAACCCAGCTTCCTTTATTTCATCAAAACACATCAGAATACAAAATACATCATCAGTGTGCCATGAAGCGAAACCTGAGATAACTTAATGCCCATCTCATGAGCGCGCATGCAACCTACAGCTTCCCTGTAATTAAAATGACCACTTAATCTCATCCATGCATTCCCTTGAAACGATTATAAACTAATCCCTCACTGATTGGCTGATCACATCAGCCATTCCCCTCTCAGATGGGGAAGCTGGGAAGTTTGGGGAAGGGGGGAGGGGGCTTATCCCCCATCTATATCATCCGATGCCCTCCCATCCTCATCTCTCTCTCTCTCTCTCTCTCTCTCTCTCTCATAATCCTTAACTTTCTCGAGTTCAATTTGCCGTCTGCCCATAATAGCCTAAGATAAAAGGTAAAAGTTTATGAATAGACGTAACCTGACAGCGCTCTAAGAAATAAAAAAAAAAAAAAAAAAAAAAAACCTATACTAAGTATCCTGAATGACTCAATTAGCTTGAAAATTTCCCTTCTAGTTAAATAGTGGTATTTGCAAGACGTCCCTTGAGAGGGAATGAAAGGAACAAACTCTCTCTTCATGTTCTGTTGTAAGCCTAGTTATGATTTATTACACTATATTCGGAATTCATGTGCTAAAGATGAAGTACACATACATACATACGTACCTACTTAAAATTCAATTGCCGACTTACCCGAAACGTTTAGAGCGGAAAACACCATATTTTAAATGTTCATAATATCTTGTCCTTGTTACTTGATAAAAAATTGATTGCATTGTAGTTATAGTTATATAATTCTATCTAGTGTTCCGTAAGTATGAATACAGCTACTCGGATGTCATTGGAGAACCTCCCTTTTGGTATTTGATGTAAATAAACTATTTACCGACGTGAACATATGAATACTGTGATAATGTTCAATAGCAAATCTGTCAATCAAAACTTTTGTTTACAATTATTTTGAATAATATACTTACTGCAACATATATAGAGTGATTATTTAAAATAGACATTAGTCAGAGGGGCTGCATAAAAAAATTCTTTACACTACAAGAGCAATTGAAGAAAATGTTAAATGTTAATGTACATGAGAGCGCACAAACAGGCATTTCGTGACTAAAACGCCTATCTTACCGACTATGGTATCTGAGGATTCCAAACTCAAATAACTTAACCCCCACCCACCCGCCCATCAACACCCCATCCCCCCTCAAAAATAAAAATTACTACCATGCAAGGCATTACTGGATTTTCAGCATATTTCATGTCAAAATGCTGTATTACCTCAAGTCATACTATATCAGCGGCTCAGTTTATAATGTATAAATGCCGAAAGCAAAATGCATAGCATATATAACTCGACTGTTTTTAAAATGTGCGAAGGCATCACTTGGAGAAGCGAATATTTATACGAGTATACGTATAGTATACCCGAATGGAAGCACTGTAATAAGTTACGATATTCAATATTACTCAATGAATTATTATTAATAATATTATTATTATTGACTAGATGAACCATATCATATAGAACAAGTCCACAGGGGTCATTGGTTTGAAATTCAAGTCTTCAAAATCCTACAAATGACCGGCCTTGAATTCCTAATATAGTATGGCGTCCGTTCACTAAACGTAAGCGATAATAATCCAATTCAGTTTAAAAAAGAGAAGCATCTTGTCTCTATACACCTTCAAACAATGTTTTTACAGAAGCGAAGCGCCAAGACATGTAATCTGATACACAAAGTCAACCTCCATAGTCTTGAAAGTGGCATCATTTCCCTGAACACTGACGAAACGTGACGGCACCGAGATACATCCCGTGGGAGTGAGGTGTACCCAAATGCTTACTACCTCTCTATCCATCAATTCCTCTTTTTCTCTCTTTCTCTCTAAGCACACATATATACACATCGGACCTATATGCAAAGCAGCAGATCCTTCGTCTACACCTCCTGAGCGTAGAAATTAAAGGCCTCTTTAAAAGGCTAATGGCGTCGTAATGGAGGCGACCTATACGTCTTTAATGACCTCGCTTCACACCACCCCAACCCCCAGCCGCCAGGGAATTTGACCTCGATTAGCATACCCCTTATATCTGTCGCATAGGTCCTCATAAAGAAGGGTCTCTTGCTCTTCCTAGGGAAGATTCCATTTTTGGATCGAGGGGCAAGCATGGGGACTGAATACCTCGTGTAACTATTAGCAGTTTCTCTCTCAGTCTCTCTCTCTCTCTCTCTCTCTCTCTCTCTCTCTCTCTCTCTCTCTCTCTCTCTCTCTCTCTCTCTCTCTCACACACACACACACACACACACACACACACACACACACACACAATTAAAAGTTTCTCTACTTTGTCCTACTTTTGTAGGAAAGTGGTCAAAAAGATGACAAATACCTTTTAACTTGGATAAATGTAAAGTGTTACAAATAGAAATAAACAACCCTCATGACAACTACATGCTGTTTGGGAGTGACATAAATAGTGTAGAACAAGAAAAGGACCTTGGAGTCGTCGTAACCAAGGACTTAAAAACCACAAATCAGTGTCAAAAGCCGAAATGAAGGCAGCACAGAAACTAGTGGGATACTTAAAGAGGTAGTTCAAATACAGTAAAGGAAACGGTGCTGCAGCTCTACACATCAATAGTTAGACCTCATTTTGAATATGCAGTACAGTTTTAGTCACCAACACTAAGAAAAGACATAAATAGATTAGTACAAGCAGGGGCCACAAAGTTACTTCCATCCATCAGGCATATAGGTTATCAAAGACGACTACTGTGCATGAACATGTATGGCATAGAAACACGACGATTGCTAGGACAACTAATAGAAACATTCAAAATACTGAAAGGCATAACAAAAGTAGACAGTAATCTATTTATGTTTACCCTAGAACACCAACCCTGGGTGATTTTCATCCGACACATTTGGCAACGCTGCGCTTACAGCACCAGTAGTGAACCAACCAGCACTTTGCATTGTGACTGAGAGAGGGTATATCATGGAGCTCGCTCTCTGGATTTCGGGTGATTTCCACCCGGGGTTTGTTATACAAGGTGTAATATTTTATGGGTGGAAATCAGCTTAAGTTATTTATGGTGTACATTTTGTTTGTTACTATTTATGGGTTTTCTCTTTACCAGCTGTAACTCCCATTACCTGGGTGGGTCCAGGCCAATGCTCATGTCTTCAGCTGCAGTTTTTTTTTTCTTAGAATTTTTTCTTAAGTTTTTTGTGATTTTCTATATTTTTGGAAGTTTTTCTAAGTCACCCTTCAATATTATTTTTCCTATTTCCAGTGACTTCTTGTATGCTGAAAAGAAAGCCAAAGGGCTATATTTTCAATGTATTGTCTTACTTTCAACATATTTTTGCTGCAATTATGGATTTTTAATTTTCAAAAATCGGGTGTTTTTCACCCGGGGTTTGTGATGGTGTGACTCAAATATAGGGTTAGTGTTCTAGGGTTAAAAGAAAACCAGACAAGAAACAATGGATTTTAACTATAACTGAAGATACAACACAGCTCACTGCGGGAACTTCTCATACAAAATATGTGACAAATGGAGTAAACTGCAACCAGAAGTTGTAAATAGCAACAGTGTGGAAGAGTTTAAAGGAGAGCTAGAGAAAATCATTAGGAAACTGTGAATGAACAGTGAAACCTGCTCCTAGAGATAAGTGAGCACACGATGTCTCCTCGGATGGACTAACAAGTCCTTGTGACATCCTAAACCTTGTTACTCCTTGTAACTCTCTCTCTCTCTCTCTCTCTCTCTCTCTCTCTCTCTCTCTCTCTCACGTACACAACTTGAACTGTAAAATTACAAACTAATAAGATATGGTTAAAAATAAGCAAACTCATAAACTCGTAACTGTATATATAAAACCTTAATCAAATTCCCTACTCAAACAGTTGCTTGAAGATAGGTCAGCTTGGGAAAAACAAGAAAATACCTTCAATGAAAGTCACAGAGGAATGTTTTATATTTACATACGAAGGTGGAGTGGAATTAAAACCAACAGACTGACGACCAAAAGCAGACTTCTTTAGTCGGAGGCAAATGTGGTGGCGGTGTGAGCCTCTCGATTAGTAGGTAAGACGTGAATTATTTAGTAAGGAGCGAGATAGACTGCCTGCCGGAAGAGAGTCGGTCTCATATAAACATGCCTAAAGTAAATACAATTTGAGAGAGAGAGAGAGAGAGAGAGAGAGAGAGAACTGTCATGTAGACAATAAAAAAGAAATATAAGTAAACATTTCCAATAGTTACAGAGAGAGAGAGAGAGAGAGAGAGAGAGAGAGAGAGAGAGAGAGAGAGAGAGAGAGAGAGATCCTACCGTCGGTACTAAGAGCAGTTTGAGGGCAAGAAAAATTCGGAGTGAGGTATAAAAGCGGCCTTTGAACGCCGTTTTCTCAAAGGGCACTGCACTATGGGAATGTAAACATTACGGCTCTGCTCTGTATCATCAAAGAATGACGTATAGCATGGCCCACACCCTTTTTCAAAAGATGCATACATTATAGTCCCCCTCGAGGGATGGTTCTATTAAAAGAAAATGGGAATGGACACGGTACCGTAACGGTTACCAACACAACGCCTAAAAAGACTTTCATCCTATTAAGAATATTGAAAGTGTTAATGCTTCAAGTTCTAATCACTCCTTTGGCACAGTCACTCAATCAATCATTACTTCTTAACAGATGGAAATGCTTTACAGATTAAAGTATCTCTCGCCTTTCATTCTCTCTGACACACTTTCGTTAACATAAATCAATCTAGTCATATGTCATCATATTCATTTGAAATGTGTCACAGGTAAAAGTATAGAAAATAAATAATAGGTAAAAAATGCGCCGAAGTTTCTTCGGTGAAATTGAGTTTTCCTTACACCATATAAAGCTGTATGAAACTCACCTGCGGCCCATGAAGCTTTCAGCCACGGCCTGGTGGTGGCCTGTTTTTGACAACTATAACAGTGGCAGACGCACGATCATGGCTAACTTTAACCTTAAATAAAATAGAAACTACTGATGCTAGAGGGCTGCAATTTGGTATGCTTGATATTTGGTGGGTGGATGATCAACATACCAGTTTGCAACCCTCTAACCTCGGTAGTTTCTAAGATCTGAGGGCAGACAGAAAAAGCATGGGCTGACTAATGGCCATCTCAATAGCTTTCTTTTACAAATAAATAAAAACTTAGCGAGAGTCAAATGTGAAAACTCGTCTTGAGCCATAAAACTGAATTAAAAAGGCGTTTTGAACATCATTCATAAATGTCTGAAAAAAGGGAACATATTGATCCCAACGACGAAATAATGAACCTTCATACCGAAGGTGCCAGAAAATATCTGTGAAATACTTTCAATATATGAATCCCAGGTCCTTCGGAGACAAAAACGGATTGAGAAAGTAGTAGTATTTTAGCCAAAATTCCAAGCGCTGGTACCTGAGGTCATTCAGCGCTGAGAGGGAAATTGAGAGTAGAAAAGTTCGAACGGTGTCACAGGAGGAAAACCTCAAATCAGTTGCACCGTGAAACAATGACTACGAGAGGGTGGAAGGTAAGATGTAGGAAAGGAAATATGAACGGAGGAATGAAAAGGGTCGAAGCTGAGTGCCGAAGGGAGGCTGCCAAGAACCTTAAGCAATGCCTAAAGTGCACCGCATGAGATGCAGTGACGGCATAAACACCCGCCCAGGACCCACTGAGAGAGTCCTAATACCCACCCACCCACACCCTCGCCCCGCGGGTAGAAACGGATTAAAAATGACGGACATCAAAGAATTCTGAAAGAATCGCATTCGTCATGAGATATATGACTGTCGTGGACAATCTCTGAAAGTTTCGACGCAAGATGAAGATTCCCTGACACAGACAACTATGCTGTGACACAGGAGGGTAATCTTTCTTCCTGTTGTCAGCGCGCATACCTAAGCG
>NC_087200.1:39859451-39876951 GCF_015104395.2 Macrobrachium nipponense
ACATGTCCGACAGGGGGTCTCTTGCCAATATAATAATAATAATAATAATAATAATAATAATAATAATAATAATAATAATAATAATAATAATAATAGAGCAGACGTGACGTTGATTGACAAAATCAAGAAGAAAGTATCACTCATTGATGTCGCAATACCATGTTGAAGAGTTGAAGAGAAAGAGAGGGGAAAAAATGGATAATTATCAAGACCTGAAAATAGAAATAAGAAGGATATGGAACATACCAGTGGAAATTGTACCCATAATCATAGGAACACTAGACACGATGCCAAGATCCTTGAAAAGGAATCTAGAAAAACTAGAGGCTGAAGTAGCTCCAGGACTAATGCAGAAGAGTGTGATCCTAGAAACGACGCACATAGTAAGAAAGTGATGGACTCCTAAGGAGGTAGGATGCAACCCGGAACCCCACACTATAAATACCACCCAGTCGAATTGGAGGACTGTGATAGAGCAAAAAAAAAAAGAAGAAAATAATAATAATAATAATAATAATAATAATAATAATAATAATAATAATAATAATAATAATAATAATCAGAAACCAGGAAACATATACAATACACAAAGCACTACACCCAAGAGCAAATACGGACAGACTATACATAACACGAAAGGAAGGAGGGAGAGACTACTCAGTATAGAGGAATGCGTCAACATCGAAAACAGAGCACTGGGGCAATATCTGAAAACCAGTGAAGACGAGTGGCTAAAGAGTGCATGGGAAGAAGGACTAATAAAAGCAGACGAAGGACCCAGAAATATACAGAGACAGGAGAAAGACAGAAAGAACAGAGGACTGGCACAACAAACCAATGCACGGACAATACATGAGACAGACTAAAGAACTAGCCAGCGATGACAATTGGCAATGGTTACAGAGGGGAGAGCTAAAGAAGGAAACTGAAGGAATGATAACAGCGGAACACAAAGATCAGGCCCTAAGAACCAGATATGTTCAAAGTACGCTAGACGGAAATAACATCTCTCCCCATATGTAGGAAGTGCAATACGAAAAGTGAAACCATAAACCACATAGCAAGTGAATGCCCGGCACTTGCACAGAACCAGTACAAAAAGAGGCATGATTCAGTAGCAAAAGCCCTCCACTGGAGCCTGTGCAAGAAACATCAGCTACCTTGCAGTAATAAGTGGTACGAGCACCAACCTGAAGGAGTGATAGAAAACGATCAGGCAAAGATCCTCTGGGACTATGGTATCAGAACGGATAGGGTGATACGTGCAAAAAACAGACCAGACGTGACATTGATTGACAAGGTCAAGAAGAAAGTATCACTCATTGATGTCGCAATACCATGGGACACCAGAGTTGAAGAGAAAGAGAGGGAAAAATTGGATAAGTATCAAGATCTGAAAATAGAAATAAGAAGGATATGGGATATGCCAGTGGAAATCGTACCCATAATCATAGGAGCACTAGGCACGATCCCAAGATCCCTGAAAAGGAATCTAGAAAAACTAGAGGCTGAAGTAGCTCCGGGCCTCATGCAGAAGAGTGTGATCCTAGAAACGGCACACATAGTAAGAAGAGTGATGGACCTCCCTAAGGAGGCAGGATGCAACCCGGAACCCCACACTATAAATACCACCCAGTCGAATTGGAGGACTGTGATAGAGCAAAAAAAAAAAAAAAAAAAAAAAAAAAAAAAAAAAAAAAAAAAAAAAAAAAATAATAATTAATATAATAATAATACACTTAACGAAATTCTATGATAGTGACACACATATGACATGAATCTGATGCCTTAAACGAGTTTATGCGTGAAAGAGAGAGAGAGAGAGAGAGAGAGAGAGAGAGAGAGAGAGAGAGAGAGAGAGAGAGAGAGAGAGAGAGAGAGAGAGAGCTTTTTTATCTTCGTCATCACCTTCCGACCCGCACACAATCAGGTTATTGACCATATGTTGAATAACGCAATGGATTATCACGCAAAACAGCTGATAAAATTCTACTGAATACCGACAAAATTAAGATTACACCTCTCCCTCCATGATATTTAAATTCAGGAACAAACAGATTAAATAAAAATGGATACAATTCATGAAGCACGAACTAACAGATTTCGTCTGTCTCCTTGTGCCCCTGACCTTAGATTAAATCTTTGACCTGAGAGATTAGGTCTCATTCATCGCCTCAGTTACATTATTCTCCTTGAATGCTAACACCCTTTTATGTATTTATCTATTCATTTATTTAGTTTTTTTTATTTTCCAATGTATTCCCCTTAACTTCCTCTTGCATCTTCCTAATGAACACCATACTCTCTGGAAGCTTGAGTTTTCAAGTCAATGGAATCTGTGGGCTTGTTGCAAATGAATAAGGTTCATCTTCTGAATAATAATAATAATAATAATAATTAAAATAATAATAATAATAATAATAATAATAATAATAATAATAATAATAATAATAATAATAATACGCCACTGTATCCTCTTTGTTTTCCCGTAATTTTACAAATGAAAACTGTAATTTCCTACACGAAGGTTTAAGGAATATAAACTAAAACGCACGGTACAGAAAACATGACAGAAATGAAACATGCACATATATGTTAATAATAAGATATGTATACATGCATACGACGTATGCAAAATAAATGACAGAACGGACACAATCATAATGAAGGCATATTTCACTTAGTTATGAGTTAAAACAAATACAAAGTCAGTGAAAGAATGAGTATAAAAATAATTAATGTGCATCTAAAGTTATTAGCATTAAATTATACGTAAAGTCAACGACTTTCGACATATACAAAATCAATGACACGACTGATACAACAATAATTGTTGTACATGTAAATTAATTAAGTTAAATATTGCAAAGTAAGTAACTGACTGAATACAATAAAAATCGTTGCACATGTAAATTATTTAATAGTAAAACATATGCAGTCACTGACAGAATCAATACAATAATATTGCACGGGCGAGTTATTTGAGTCAAATATACGCAAACCCAATGATAGACAGAAGACAATACTAATTAACGTACATGTAAGTTAGTTAAGAATTGTATTATCCTTAAAGTTACCTACAAAATGAATGATGGTAATAATAATAATAATAATAATAATAATAATAATAATAATAATAATAATAATAATAATAATAATAATAATAATAATAATAATAAGAAGAAGGATATGGGATATGCCAGTGGAAATCGTACCCATAATCATAGGAGCACTAGGCACGATCCCAAGATCCCTGAAAAGGAATCTAGAAAAACTAGAGGCTGAAGTAGCTCCGGGCCTCATGCAGAAGAGTGTGATCCTAGAAACGGCACACATAGTAAGAAAAGTGATGGACTCTAAGGAGCAGGATGCAACCCGGAAACCTCACACTATAAATACCACCCAGTCGAATTGGAAGACTGTGATAGAGCAAAAAAAAAAAAAAAAAAAATAATAATAATAATAATAATAATGATAATAATGATAATAATAATAATAATAATGTAAATTAGTTAACCAGTTAAGACTTCAAACATAAGTAAAGTCAATGACAGAATGAATTCATGAATATCAAACATAAAAATGCTCTCAAAAATAATATTCATTAAAAAAAAAAAAATAACACACGGAGAACCAAATCGCTCACGAATCATCCCCAATTCAAGACATATACATTTTCATTCTTCAATTACAAGGACAGCAAGAGTCATTCAAGGAAAGGGACGAGCGATGGATTTCACCAAAGGCAGTAAACAGTGAGACCCCAAAACAAGAATAGACTGCAAAATTTGGCCAAAGGCCCAGCGCTGAGACTTGTGAGGTCACTGAGCGCTGAAAGGAAAACTGCTAGGAAGGAAGGTTTGAAAGGTGTAACAGGAGGAAAACCCCGCAGTTGCCATACGAAACAATTGTTAGAGAGGGTGGAAAGTAAGATGGAAGACAGAATATGAAAGGAGGTGGAGTAAAAGGAATGGAAGAGATTGCAGCTGGGGGCCGAATGGTGCCTACAGTGCACCACGTGAGGTAAACTGACGGCAATACTCCCCTACGGAAACACCAAAACAAGATATGCTGACACTTGACACTCGAAGCAATGACACGAGTTACAAAAAAAAAAAGAAAAAAAAAAAAAGACCAAGCAATCATGGTTGAGACGCAAGCAAGCAAGCAGACGATGGTTAACGACGAGGACGAAGTTTTGCTCTAGGCGAAAAAAAGAAGAAAAAAAAGTCTAAACGCCGCGGCATTTTTAATTAAGAACGTCCACACAATTCCCTGAGCTTCTGACGATAGTTTCTACCTGAGGATTAAAAACTCAGGGGATGAAACTGCAAGTAATGAAATGAAAGGTATAAATGAAAGTAACACGATAGAGGATTGTTTGGTTAGAGTCATTGAAAGCAATGGAAAACAAGTATTACAGAAATGATGAATATATTCCAGAGAAAAATACCTAAAGGATTCAGGAGAATCAGCCGTCGAGGCTGTCACATCCGGTTCCTTAACTAAGGATTATTAGATATATTTAATGCGCATTTCCCTCGTTACCGTAAAGCCATATACATAAATTGAATAAATTGTCAAGAGAATATTTGGAAATACCACAGACTGGATCATTATTGCTATAAATTTTCTTTCGTATTTATCTTCTTATTATTATTATTCAGAAGATAAACCTTGATCCCATGGAACAAGTCCACAAGAGCCATTGACTTGAACACCAAGCTTCCAAAGAATATGGTGTTTACTAGAAAGAAGTAAATAGAAGGCAATGGGGAATAAAAAATAAAAGATCTCTTATAAAAGAGATAAAAATTAATTAACAAATTAATAAGTGAACAGACAAAGAGATAAAAATTAATTGACAAATTAATAAGTAAATAGACAAATATGTAAGCAAATTATTATATTACAAGTAGAACTGTATTTCTGTTTTTCAAATTTCAAGCGAAGGGAAACAGTGCACAGCAGCTACACTTGAACTTTGGAATTATTCTGGAGAAATCTGCGTAATTGTTCTTCAAATCCATCAAAAATAAATGAAAATGAAAAATATGCCAATATGTGACCAATTCCATGGATAGCAGAAAATAAAAACCTAGGGAGGTACACTATGTAACAGCACGATTATATCCCCACTGGTCGCTAACGGAAGACAAATAAGCTTTTTTACATAGATTTGTCAAACCCCTCCGTTGGCAAGAGGCCTCGTGTAAGGAATCTAACTTTCTAGGCCAGACCCATCTGCTTTGACATATCAATTATTACAAGAAATTGTGAATTGTTTTTGACCTGTGGGTATAATATCAATTACTACAAGAAATTGTGAATTGTTTCTGACCTGTGGGTATAATATCAATTACTACAAGAAATTGTGAATTGCTTTTAACCTGTGGGTATAAGGGTATCAACATCTACAGATAAGAAGCAAAACCTGTGCCGAAGTTTCTTCGGCGCAATCGAGTTTTTAGTCCGGTAGTGGCCTCAGCCACCACCCCTAAAACTCTTGGCCGTGGCCCATGAAACTTAGCCATGGTCCGGTGGTGGCCTATGTTGTTGGTACCTATAGCGCTGAAAGAAGGACTATTACGGATAAATCTAACCTTAAATAAAATAGATACTACTGATGCTAGAGGGCTGCAATTTGGTATGTTTGATGACTGGAGGGTGGATGATCAACATGCCAATTTGCAGCTATTTAGTCTTGGTAGATTTTAAGATCTCAGAGCGGACAGATAGACAAAGCTGTCACAATAATTTCCTTTTACGGAAAACTAAAAAACATCGATTCCAAGATCTGTGGCATTATGCAATATTCTCTTTTGCAACAATCCACTAAATCAGTTGTGCTAGGGATTATGTATTTGAAGACAGAAATACCGGTCCTACACTATGTATCTGTGGGTATTTTTAGCCTTAAGGAATTGATACCTTACTGTTATATTAATTGTTTACACTGAAAGTGATACTAATTACTATAAATAATTTTCATCTACCTTTTTTAATCCAATAAAACACAGATATAGCGATACGACATTATGGATAATTTATACATTATTTGATTTCATGTTGAAAAATATACATACGCCAATACACGAAAGAGACCCTGGTGAGAGAAAGGGAATAAAGAAATAATAATTTTCTCATTCAACATAAAGTCCCTCCATTTCAACGCTGCTTTTGGATAAATAATAACGGCCCTTTTAATGTTTTAATTATTACAAAATGCACCATACTGTAAAATAAACCATAATAAATTGAAAAAAGTCTGAATTTCTGCACATAAAAATGGAAGGTATTACATTTCAAAACACATCGCTTCCTTTCCAGTAACTCTACAACCAATATGTCCGTTTTTATAGTATTTTACTTTTGATGAAAAATATATGGCATTAAAGTAAGGAACACTTCCTAAAATACTGCGTACCATCAACTACTCTTCGTGTGAAAGAAAATGTTTCACAAATCTACTGAGTTTCGTTCATTTCCCAGGGCAGGTCAGGTTACTAATTGTTAATCCGACGTCCATGTCACCTTCTGTGGTTCCGATTGCTCATAATATCGATTGCCAGGTCATCTATGGAATGAGGTAATACCATGGAAACTAATATCTAACAACAACCATTAATATCATAAATTTACAAAACGTTAACATAAATTATCCAAATCAGCTTACTTTATTTTGAAAGTAGTTAGCTGATCATTACCACATTTTTGACATAAAATTATTATATATTTATTTTATTTATTATTATATATTAAGATTATTATTATTATTATTATTATTATTATTATTATTATTATTAGAAGAAGATAACCCCCAGTTCATACAAAGCAATCCTACAGAGGTCATTGACCTGATATTCAAGTTTTCCAATGAATATGGTGTTGGCTTGAAAGAACTATACTTATCAATGCTCGTTTGGTGTACATGATTTGCTTTACAATTAGAAAAATAAGATTATGTTAACATATATATCGGAGATAGTTACCTGACCTTCAACGCTTCATCAAAGGTGACTGATGTACGTGAAACTAAGATTAAACTCTACGACTGACCCATCATTAGGAAACAATACACAGTAGAATTTCCTTAATGTGGAACTCCCTAGAACGTAAATTGGTCTTACATTTCCTGGCTCTCTATACCTGTATTGTCATGTCGACCTGTCATTATATGGCAGAGACAGATTGACATGGCTCCATAAAATCGGGTGGGATAATTATCTAACCCTTGGCATTATGAGCAATCTTCCAGGAACCTACAGTAATCAGCTATGTGGAAAAATCGTGACGTTACCTAATTGCATTGCTAAGGGTGCGCCGCCCACACTATAGAAAAACGTATCATAAATTCATGTCGGCAACTCATCGCATGCACGTCACAAACACTTTGAATACAAATCAACAACTTATTGGTAATTCTAACCAGTGTTTCGCACAATTAGCCAGCAATGCCTGAAGTTAGTTCTCCACTTATGGGGGTTGGCTTGTTTTTAACATGGGTGTGATTTGTATGCGATAAGTGTCCAACAAGTGTGTTTATGAAAGGTTTTACACATCACAAACAGGTTGAATACAGGTCAACGACTTATAAGTAGTTCTAGTCAGTGCATCATATAATTATTCAGTAATTGCCACAGGCAATTTCGCCACTTATGGTCCTGGACTTGTTTTCAACGTGTTTGAGATATATATGCGATAAGTTGCCCACGTTTATTTATGATATACTGTACTTATCACAAATAAGTTGAATAAAAGTCAACCACGTAGTGTAGCAGCAGTTCTAACCAGCGCTTCATAGAATTATCAAGCAATTGTCAAAAGGTTCGTTCTCCACTTACGGTAGCTGACTTGTTTTCAACCTGTTTGATATATGTATGCGACAGGTTGTCAACATGTGTTAACGACACACTACACACAAAGGTCGTGTGGCAGCACCATTTACCCCTTTTTTGCCCCCTTATCCCTTCTTCAGAGGTAACGCAGAAGCCATAAGCCAAACCTCTGTTAAAAAGTCGCTAACATTATTATTACATACATACACACATATAATATATATTATATATATATAATATTATAATATATATAATCTATTATTGTTATATATATATATATATATATATATTTATATATATATATTAATATTATATTATGTATATATATAATATTATATATACATATATATATATATATATTTAGTATATTATTATATATTATATAGTATTATATATATTATATATATATTATAGTAAGAATATATATATATAAGATATATAATATTATATATATATATATATATATATATATATATACATCACACATACATATATAGATATATATTATATACTATATGATATATATATTATATAATATTATATGATATACTATATATATATCACCACACACATATATATATATTATATTATATAAATATATATATTACCGTAATATATATATTATTATAATATTAAGATATTATATAATCTAATAAAAGGGGAAAAAAACAAAAAAAGGCCCCCGCCCATAAAAAACACCAAAATGTAGGAGAGAAAAGTAACCTATAATTTCAGAGAACTGCTGGTCTCTCCTTCTTTCATGGTATATGAATGAGAAAATGTTTACAGAAAAGGTGGATACTTTTATAACCAAGAGATTCGTCCCACCAAGTACAGCCAATTTAGGTCCACCCCCGCTGATAATCTTCCTTTAATCTTCTAACAAGCGTTTGGTTGAAATGAACACTGCTTCGACGATGTCTGATGTCCAATTCCCTTTTGAGATGTTCATTACCTGCTTCTCTTTTATTAAGGCCGATTTCCATCATTTGACTCTTGTACCGGCAGTTGCTGCTATAAATTACACGTGACATATTCCAGTTTATTCTATGGTTATGTTTCATTTATATGATTTGAAAATAGCCGAGTTCTGTTGTCCATACCTAACTGACCGTTTGTGTTGTATTTAATCTCTGGGAAGTGATTTACCTGTAAATCCGATGTAAGATTGGTCACAGTCCTGGCATGGATCTCATATACCCCAGAGTCTTTGGGCGATGTCTTTTGTTGGACGTTAATCAGGGATTTGGCTAAGGTATTTTGGGTAGGTAAATGCAAAAGGGTTGGATTTCCCAAGGGTGTGAGTTACTCTCTTAATCGTCTCCAGGTGGGGAATTTTTATTTTATTGTTGGGTGTGTCTCTGGTCTTGTCTTTAGGGGGTCGGTAGAAAATTACGTTTGCTTTTGAATTGCTTTCTCAATTATATGGTCAGGATACTTTAAAGATGAAAGTTGCTTGCGAATTAGTTCAAATTCTTTTCCAGAAATCTGGGGAACAAATTCGTAAGGCTCTTAGGAAATAGGTTGCTGGATAGACCTATCTTGATAGTATTGTCATGATACTAAAGTAGTGAATATATGAAAGTGAGAACGTTGGTTTTTTCTGTTATATGGTAAAATTTGTATTCTGTCGTGTCTCTGATTATTCAAACATCAAGAAAAGGAATTTTTGTTTTTTGTCGTTTTCCATTTCAACTTTAAATTTGATGCTGGGCACTAATGCGTTTAATTTTGAGAGGAATTCATTAAAATTACCCCACTTTATTATAAACCCAAAATGTTAGTATGTCATCCACGTATCTCATCCACAGCAGTTTTTTTTTGTTTTTTATTGCATTTATTACTGTAGTTTTCAAAGTATTCCTTGTACAGATTGGCTAAAATAGGACTTTAAAGGACTACCATACTACACCCGAATTTTTTGCTTGTAGAATGATTCCCCGAATGAATACGTTATTAGATGCATAATTCTACAAGCAAAAATTCGGGTGTAGTATGGGTAGTCCCTTTAAGTCCTATTTTTAGCCAATCTGTACATGGAATACTTTGAACTACAGTAATAAATGCAATAAAACCCAAAAACATGCTGTGGATGAGATACGTGGATGACATACTACATTTTTGGGATAATAGTGGGGTAATTTTAATGATTCCTCTCAAAATTAACGCAATTAGTGCCCCAGCATCAAATTTACAAAGTTGAATGGGAAACAGACAACAAAATTCTTTTCTCTTGATGTTTTAAATAATCAGAGACACGACAGAATACAAATTTACCATATACAGAAAACCAACGTTCTCAATTTCATATATTCACTACTTTAGCTATCATGACAATACTATCAAGATAGGTCTAGCCAGCAACCTATTCCTAAGAGCCTTACGAATTTGTTCCCCAGATTTCCTGGAAAAAGAATTTTGAACTAATTCGCAAGCAACTTTCATCTTTAAAGTATCCTGACCTATAATTGAGAAAGCAATTCAAAAAGCAAACGTAATTTTCTACCGACCCCCTAAAGACAAGACCAGAGACACACCCAACATAAAAATAAAAAAAAATTCCCCACTGGAGACGATTAGAGAGTAACTCACACCCTTTGGGAATCCAACCCTTGCATTTACTACCCAAATACCTTAGCCAAATCCCTGATTTAACGTCCAAAACAAAAGAACATCGCCCAAAGACTCTGGGGTATATGAGATCCCATGCCAGGACGTGACCATCTTACATCGGATTTACAGGTAAATCACTTCCCCAGAGATTAATACAACACAAACGGTCAGTTAGGTATGGGGACAACGAATCGGCTATTTTTCAATCATATAAAAAATGAACATAACCATAGAATAAACTGGAATATGTCACGTAATTTTATAGCAGCAAACTGCCGGTACAAGAGTCAAATGATGGAATCGGCCTTATAAAGAGAAAGCAGGTATGAACATCTCAAAAGGGAATTGGACATCAGACAATCGTCGACGCAGTGTTCAATTCACCAACGCTTAAGAAGATTAAAGGAGATTATCAGCGGGGGTGACCTAAATTGGCTACTTGTGGACGAATCTCTTGGTATAAATACCACCTTTTCTGTAAACTTTTCTCATTCATATACCTGAAGAGAGAGACAGCAGTCTTCTGAAATATACTACTTTTCTATATACCTTTTGGTGTTTTTTATGGGCTCCTTTTATTAGATGGAATTCTGTTGTTACAGAACACTTTTACCAGTCATATATATATATATCATATATTCGGTGCGACTTTCGGTGGTCACACGGCCATTAAAACTGGGAATATTGATGACATGATACCGTCACGGAAATAAAAATGTCTAAAAAGATATATGGCTGACGTCGTTTTTTTATATCTTTTTCGATACCACGTTTCTCTGCATCAGTATTCCACTTGGAAAGCCGGTGAGACGCAAGTTTCGGATATTTCCACTGGAAATTCAGCCGCTGGATAAACGGTAATACGAATGATGTAAAAGTTCATGCATTAAATTTGTTGTAATTGGTGTTTATTTTGTTTTATAGTGTTCAAATGAGTTGATCGCCATGTTAACTAACCGGACGAAAAAATATCTTTATAAAGATGAAACGTCTCTTAACTTTCGGTGAAAGTAGATTGGGTTTGGGGATGTAGTTCGTTTATCTGTAGTATAAACAACACACATATATAATATATATATATATATATATATATATATATATATATATATATATATAATATACACATACATACATACATACATACATAAGTAAATATACCTACATTACATACACTTACACATGCATATTCTACAATTCATACATACATACATACATCACACACACACACTTTTCATTTTTCAAGAAAAAATAACTCTCAACGCAAATTATGTCAAAAAGCTTGTTCTGTTTATATTTCCTGTAATCATCTTGGTTTATGGAAATGGTGTTAGTAGTACATACACATATATTGCCCCCAACAAAAAAATAAATATGATCATTTATGTTGGAACTCCTTTAAATTATATTTAATTGACAGCTTGCTTTGCTTAAAACTATCTTCATGAATTGTCATTTTTTCCGTAAGCCTTCAACCGTGAAATATAAAAAAATTACTTCAATTACCATGAATAATAAACAATAATATTGATTATTTTAAGGGGCGGTCTTATTTTAAATATAAAAGAATCTTAAAAATAAAATAAATAAAACACCTACAACAGCTGAATAATAAAAAATAGATAGATAAATAAATAAATAAATAAATAAATAAATAATAATAATAATAATAATAATAATAATAATAATAATAATAATAATAATAATAATAATAATAATAATAATAACAGAAACATCAGCTACCTTGCAGTAATAAGTGGTACGAGCACCAACCAGAGGGAGTGATAGAAAACGATCAGGCAAAGATCCTCTGGGACTATGGTATCAGAACGTATAGGGTGATACATGCAAATAGACCAGACGTGACGTTGATTGACAAAGTCAAGAAGAAAGTATCACTCATTGATGTCGCAATACCATGGGACACCAGAGTTGAAGAGAAAAAAGAGGGAAAAATGGATAAGTATCAAGATCTGAAAATAGAAATAAGAAGAATATGGGATATGCCAGTGGAAATCGTACCCATAATCATAGGAGCACTAGGTACGATCCCAAGATCCCTGAAAAGGAATCTAGAAAAACTAGATGCTGAAGTAGCTTCAGGACTCATGCAGAAAGAGTGTGATCCTAGAAACGGCGCACATAGTAAGAAAAATTGATGGACTCCTAAGGAGCAGGATGCAACCGGAACCCCACACATAAATATCCACCCAGTCGAATTGGAGGACTGTGATAGAGCAAAAAAAAAAAAAAAAAAAAAAAAAAAAAAAAAAAAATAATAATAATAATAATAATACAATGTAGCAAAAAAAGGAACAATCAAAGGATTAAGCAGTCACACTCTCCCCCCCCCCCTGGAAAAAACCGGAAAAAATTAAACAGAGAAATGGGCCGGCAAGTCAGGCTGCTAGTAATCACTACTATTAATCAACGGCTTACGTCTACAAGCTTGTGAGCTTCAGAAAAAAATGGTAATCACAAATATTGGTCAACAGTTTCCGCCCATAAGCTTGTGACCCTCAGACAAAAATATATCAATAATCACTACTATTAGCCAATGGTTTCCGTCTAGAAACTTGTGACCTTCAGACGAAAATATATTAATAATCACTACTATTAGTCAACGGTTTCCGTCTAGAAATTTGTGACCTTTAGACAAAAAAAAAAAAAAAAAAAATAGTAATCGCTACTATTAGTAATCACTACTATTCGTCAATTGTTCCGTCAACAAGCTTGTGACCTATTAAAAAAAAACTCAAATTACAATACAACATTCCTGCTTCGTTAAATTCTTTTTATTTTCTTAATACTTAGGAGGTATTGATCGTGCAGTAGAGTAGTCTATTAGATGCGTGATCGAAATGAAATCCATATTTAATTGCACTTTGCTTCCCATAGGATTTTTTTCAAGATAAGGCTCTCCAGTAACTTAGTGTTATAGCGATCATGACCCGCTACATATATTCTAAAACGACTTCACACGATACTACTCTCAAACGCTTCTCATGATTCTGCTGTTTGGACAATTCTGCAAGTTGAAATTCATTACATATATACTGCGTTATCTACGATAATTTGTTTCAACTTATCTGTCACGGAAAAATTAACATTCATTGACGGGTGGTCTTACCGAGAGAGGATGAGAGAAAAAATGCTGAGGGATGGAAACGAAGGAGATTAACAAATGAATTCAGAGAGAGAGAGAGAGAGAGAGAGAGAGAGAGATTACGGTGATCACATAATCTTCAAAAGCATCGTGATATAGGGCTAGGCCTTAATTATTTTTGAAATGTTGATCAACTAAGGAAATTCAGTATTCTTATATAAATATTGTAACGTTAAATAACAAACATATCTTCACCCCGTGTAGTAAGTTAGTGCTCGTCGATAAGTGCATAAGATATTTCCTTGGCTGAGCTTTTCTTTGTAATTTATTAGCCTTCATAACAAATATACATATGTAAATGAAGCTCCATACATAGATTTTTTAATTTCCTTTGATTGGATTAAAAACTACATTTTCATTGATGATGAGCTTCTGCTATAGTTAGCTCGAGAGAAGGGCAATGTACTCTTGTATGTAGGGCTCGGCTGGTTCACCTCAAATCAGCTTTACCCTCTCATAGTATCTATAAATGTCAACTTAATGATAGAACAATACTCGAAGTCAGAACCAATTGTGAAAAAGACAGACACACATTTAAAAAAACGATGCATTTGCTTGGCTTATGAAGCTCACTAAGAAAAGTTTATTGATAATACCGCAATTCTCTTTTTGTCGCATTTTATACTCGATATAGTACACTTAGTTTCCCTAAAATAAAGCCCGACTTTGATAATAGCGAGTCCTTTCGAGTTCTCCCGCCAGAATTTGAAGGGGGGCTGCTGTTACATTACCCTTCCAGCCCACAGTCCCATAAGCACAAAGCACTTTAGTGTTATGACGGGGCTTCTAATTATATAGTGAAATTATTAATCAGATAAGTATGAAAGAAGGACACTGATAATCAGGCAAATTCGGACTAAAAAGGAATTTTGGTTGTTTTGGCCTAGTCAGTCGTGACATTTTGACTACGTCATTAACGACATAACGAATTCTGTTACTTATTAAACAAATATTTATGCAGAAAAAGGACGTAAATGAGACTTGTATGCTACCCATTGTTAGTATGGTCATGAAGTATCCTTCGGAGAAATCATACCAGACATTTGCAATGACCGGAGTCTGTAGTACGATGTCCTGTTATGCAGGTTGTCGTTATAAAATGCTTAAAATAACCGCTATCAAAGAACAATTGTGCAGTTAGGTCTTTTGGCTTATTTGGAATATTTTAATATATACTGCTTATAAAAACAGGAAGCTTTGCATTGCCAGAGAGTGCATTCCGCCACTCTCAGATAAAAACAGTAGCATTTCAATTTCATGATCCGAAACTAAATTATAATTTCAAGTTAGGCTGCCACCGCCTGCTCCTTTGGATGTTCGTAGACGGTTACCACTATTTCTGGATGGTACAGGGTTTTCATGTCCGTAGCTTAGGTTTATCTGTACATCTCAATGGAGATATTCATTATGGAAGTTTTTCTTCTGGTGTACAATCGTGTGTTTTACATATAAGGTAAATGCTTAGATAAAGTCTATTTCCGTATATTCGAATACGACGGAATGAAGACAATAAGCGGCCGACAGCATCAGCTATATTGCCGTGTCTTATGTACACTGAAGTCAATACTTCGATGTCAGAATAACTGCCTACTTTTCTTATTAGTTGCAATATTTGTACTGGCTTCGTTAGTACTTTAAAATATATAGCAGCATTTGATAATGGTATTTTGTACCTACATATTGAACAATGTCTTCTCCAGACCAAAGGCATTTCTGTACATATTTGACTGCACTCTCTTTAACCAGCTTTTATGAAAAGACTGATAAATACTATCATAGGTCAACAATGCATTTCCTAGTAGAAAGGTAAATCAATAGTAATTTGCTTCCTTTTGTTACTGGTTATCATCAAATTCATCACTGATCGCAATTCTTAATCTGTCTTTTAAATCTTGAGGTTTCGTACTGCTTTAAGATTTAATACGTACAGGAGTTTTTTTCCTTAATACTGTAGTGACGTCGGCTCACAGAATACTAAAAATGAACAAGTATATCAAGACTTCAGTCCCAAAGCTTTAGTATTAATGAAGGAATCCACCACAAGACATTAAAAATGAGTGAACATGTTTACAGCTGTCATGAATGACTTTCATTAGACAGGCCAAATATAAAGGGTGATTCTCAACTAACCTTGGTTGAGGTTGGCTGATCTCTTTATTTGAGACGACCTGTATTTAAACAAATGACAATGTTTGGAGTCAAACTCTTTCGCTTCATTTTCATTGAAATGGAAGGGGTTGGCGTTATCGGGGGCTATGACTCCTCAGAAACTTCTTTTATGATTCTGTTGTACAATTTAGCACCGATGGTATAGTGAGAATGCCCTAATGGGACTCACTCCACTTAATAATTCTACTTAATGACAATAATGCCAAAGAAATATGAATTTTTTTAATAGGATTATTAATTCTTTCTACTGCTTATCTAACATCCTACATTAAAGCAACCCTGTAGGGGAATTGTGCACCTTGCGCTGTGCACTGTAGGCATTACGTAAGGTTCTTTGCAGAGTCCCTTAGCTACAGCTGCTTTCGTTCCTTTTACTATACCGCCTTTTACATTCTCTTTCTTCCACTTACTTTCCTCCCTCTCCTAACAATTGATTGAACATTATTGTCCCAGCGTTTGGCCTTAGGCTTAAATTTTATATTTCGAGAAGAGATGCTATGTAAGCGAAAGCCCGCGTTCAGTTTAATAACCTACTAAATGCGGTGATCATTATCGAGGCCCGTTTCAGATATCGTTACTCTATCAATTCCTTTGTTATTTTTGGAGGCAAAGATAAAATCTAATTCCAGTGCTTCGTTTACTATTCCTTGTTCCTTGAGAGTCCTTTGTCAGGTTGTTATACGAACATTGCAATTTAATTAGGCTATGGAAAAACTAACCATTTTGAATTTATATCATCTCTGGAAAAACTGTTTTGCTCATTCAACACAATACAAGTCAATCATTCATGTAAACAGTACAGAAAGCCATTAAGAAGTTGTCCATATTCTTAAATGAATACGAATTTGAAAAATAGACAATTAATCTTTCACCTAGGCAGGATTTGTAATTAAAACAAAATAAAACTTTTGTTCATGATAATTCTAAATTTACGATTCATCATTACGGTTACTTACTGTAAATAAGTTCGATTTATAGTCAGTCCAATGTTTAATAAACGTTAAAGTTATCAATTTTGCATTTGTACCGCTGTCGAACCCTCAGATTTCCTAATGAAACCTCGACTGTCTATTAGAGTTGAAATATGCACACTTGAGTATATTTGTACGTTACGGGGATATAAAATCATTCACCTAACAACTCATTCATATAAGGAGTGACGGACCCAAGTAGGCACAAATATGAGGAAATATTCACAATAACTGAAATCTTTCGTATAAAGGTACTGGAACACAATCTGCCACACCTCTAAGACAACATCAATCACCTATCAATCAAATCCTGTTCATTATTCTTACCGACTGTCCTTTAACGTTGGGACGCATCTCTTTGTAATCGTCGAAAAAAGAAGTGAATTGCGCATACAAAACCTATCCAAGAGACGGATAATTTTTTTTTTATCACCTGGTTGCAGGTGTCATAAAATCAATAGGGCCGCCCTTCGGGAACAAACCCACCTCGCCATGGCCCCACCCAAAAATTTCCTATCTCCGGGATTCCTTCCTCGCCCATAGGAGGAGTGAACTTTAAAGGCTGTGAGTATCTGCTCTCTCTCTCTCTCTCTCGGTTTGGGCATACGCTCTTCCCATCTCTTTCTTTGTGTTTGAATATACGCTGTTTTTCTGAAGGGCAGGCCACACGTCCTCGCTCTCTCTCTCTCTCTCTCTCTATCTCTCTCTCTTTCTGTCTTTTTGTGTTTAAATTTGTGCTTTCACTT
>NC_087200.1:39881951-39904451 GCF_015104395.2 Macrobrachium nipponense
TATATATATATATATATATATATATACATATATGTATATATATGTGTGTGTGTGTGTGTGTATGTTTGTGTGTGTATGTGTATGCGCGCACGTGTGCGTGCGTGATGCACTACTACAATTACCGATATGTTGTGTCTGATTTAACAACTCTAACTGCTTTGGAAATATGATGGAAGAGTTCGCGGTTAACGCATGATGCGAAAATAACATTTGCATTTTCGTGCGTAAGAAATCCTCGAGAATTAAAGCTAGAGAGAGAAAAAAAAAAGGAAAAACAGAGAATAAAAAAGAGCAAACACGGGGCTGGGCTTGATTGAAAGCATTTTTACCTCCGCCTAAATCTCGGAAAAGATGTAACCTGGAAAGCGGGAGAGAGATTTATCCAAAGAAAGTTATCGTCACTAAAAGGAATATCTCGAGGCTTTAATAGAATAAATGCAGAGAAACAAATAAAAATATGAACGTGAAAGAACATATGCTACAAAAAATGAAGAATATTGGGAATAATAAAGGAAATAAAATAAAATAAAGAATGTCTCTGAAGGCTAACAAGAATAAAGAAGGCGTATAGTATAAGTAAAGGCTAAAAAATAAAGAATAATGTAAATAAAGGTCACGAGGAATAAAAAAAATACTAAAAAGAATGAGGAAAGACGGCAGGGAATGAAGGACGCTAAGAACATAAAGAATAAAAAATTATGTATAGGTCAAAAGTATACACACTACAAAGAATCAAAATTAATAAAACTAAACGCTACAAAAATACTGAATAACATTACTAAAGGCCAAAAGAACAGAAAAATTCTACAAGGATTAAAGGACGATGAAACATAAAAAAGAGAAACTAAAAAGAAATATAAAAAAGTAAAAAGGCAAATGAAAACAGATAAAACGTAAAAAGAACAAAGTTAACAGAGATAGCAATGCAAAACCAACAAGCTACCGGCGTTGTAATTCCAAATGACAATAACCGAGGAAAATATTCATATTTACGTTCTAGAATATATGAGTAATGCCTTGCAATATAATACAAGGACCCATTTGTTCATTACCTCCGTGTACAAATCTGAATGTGTTTCCTACCTGAAAAGTTCATTACTTTTATGTAATTATTCTGAGAGAATTCAAAAAGGTGGAAAGTTCCTCAATGAAGTAACTGTTTGTATGATATAATAATAATAATAATAATAATAATAATAATAATAATAATAATAATAATAATAATAATAATAATAATAATAATAATAATAATAATAAATTTCATTTCAACTCAAGGCCATATAAATGGAATATACAAAGTATAGACAATAACATACGCAATCTAGTTGCATGAGATAACATGAAAAAAATTGATAAATCGGTAATACCCACACAATCGCTGAAGATGTATAAACATGTTCAGTTAAAATGAACGGCACCATCACTGGAATTGATTTCATTTAATATCTTTTAAATTCTTAATATTTTCTTTTCTTCAGGGCTGGTTAAGAGCTGGCCGATTTACTTAATCTGGGTCAGGAAGGTAATTTCTGTACAAAGTGAGCATTTTTGACCTTTGTATAAGTTAAATATGGCGTGTGATACCTGTAGATAATCGAATCTCAGCATACGAGACTTCGCATTTCTTGGGTGTTTTCTTCGTGGTTTCTATGGGCGTAGCGGATCTCCAACTCTTCCAACCGTATCGTCAGTTCATTCCCAAGGAAGGGTGGATTCCTTCTGGTTGGAACGGGGTCGTCAGTCCGTATTTATAGGGTCCCAAGTAGTCGATTTTCAGCGTAGGAACGAGGCAGGGCCGCACTCGATGATGGGCTGAAGTATTTGCAATTCCGAGGAGGACAACCTCTGCCGCAGCTGCAGCAGTAACCCTGTAGCAGCCTCACAGAGTGCCCTTGAAGGCGATGCTAATTATGGAGCGGCAAATAGAGACGATGATACCTCGTAGGAGCAAGCACACCCTAGCGCCATCTTGGAATGCCTGCACCGCCTGGAGAAGAGGGATGCCGAAAAGAGAACGAGGGCTATAACGAAGAAACTGGTTGGCCCCAACGGTGGGAAACGGCGCCTTCCGCAGAGGGGAGAGGAGTACATTAATCTAACTGATCATGTATACCTACTGCCGAATAAGATAAAATCCTGTGTACGGGGCTTAATTGCCATTTCTCTACCCGGCACAAGGCCCTTGGAGAAACGCCTTGAAATCGAGTACCTGTTGGCCACCATACACAACATAATGATCAGGCACCCTACGCACAACGGACGCCTTCCAGCCCCTTCTCTTGGCCGAGGCCCTCACAGAACGCGGCGAATGCGAGAGTCATGTTGTCGAGAGATGCCTAAAGGGAGCGGATAAAGAGTTGCGAGCAAAAGAAATTACCGTTGGATGAGATCCTGGCGGACAGCAGCAATTTCCAAAGGATCACTAAGAACCCGGTAGACGACATCAAGGCCAATAGGATCATCGAGACTGTCAATGCAGCTTCCAACACCCTTCACCTGCTGCCGATCGTAGAGGACTACACCTTGGCTACATATATTGGAACGTAAAAATATATAAACCAGGGCACCCATTACGCCAATTATGAGCCAGATTCCCGTCTATATGTACCAGCTCGTGAGGAAACTGAATGCTATTTTGACTCCTTATGTCCGAGACGACCACAGCTTGAAGTTCTCTGCCAAGTTTATAGAGGCCCAGATAACGACACCCCCAGGAGGAGTTATTGCCTCGATGGACGCGGAGTCCTTCTACACAAACGTCCCTGTGGATGAAACTATCCAGATAACTGGACGGTGTGTATAGGGATGATTGAACATCCCCTCGCATTCCCTCTGGACACTCCTCGAAATATGTAGTACTACTTGCGCCTACAAAAAGATGGTGTAGCGATGGATTCTGCTCTCGGAGCACTTCGCGAATTTCTGTATGGGTATTGCGGAGCGTCGGGCATTTGCCGCCATTGAGAAACCGTCGAGGTACGTCTTATACAGTGACGAC
The DNA here is from genome assembly GCF_015104395.2 of Macrobrachium nipponense. Taxonomy (NCBI): domain Eukaryota; kingdom Metazoa; phylum Arthropoda; class Malacostraca; order Decapoda; family Palaemonidae; genus Macrobrachium; species Macrobrachium nipponense. The sequence goes on from NC_087200.1 coordinate 39,884,950, forward strand.
ACCTTCGTCACCGCCAGCATGGAGGAGGAAGTAGACGATCTGCGACAAGCTTTCCACGACCACAGTTGCCTCAACTTCACCATAAAACATTGCCCTGACCGTCGCCTCCCCTTCCTCGACGTCCTCGTCGTCGGGCAACAAGAGGAGTACTTCGTAACTCATGTATTCCATACGAAAACCGCGAACCTTGACATCCGTAGAACCACTGATAAATGGTATCAACAGGAGCCTTATTCCGACGCCCTTCGAGACATCATTCTCTTTTACAAGGGAGTGTTTCATAAGAACTTTAAAAGGGACGAACAAGCCTTTCGAAACATCATAGTAGGAAACGTCTGCCCTAAGGACCCGGGAAAAAACGTGAAATTAGCCATCCACTACAAGAGAAGTGGCCCATCGGAACAAAGCCAAGTCCGAGGATGCCTCAGCATCTACATCAGCATGACGACGATGAAATCCTCGAAGGGGGTTCCCTGCCACGGCCATAATCATGCCAAGAATGGGCACAACATTAAAATAACACGGAAGGATATAATTCCTAATATCGGAATTATTGATAAGGGAGCAGACCATCGTCGCCTTCGTCTCTTGGAGGGCCTTCACATCAGAAAAGCAAGGCCTAACCTCAACACCAACCAGGAAACTTCCCTCCTCCCGACGGTGGAGCGTAGTAGGCCGCGGGCCGGCACACCTGAGCCGAACGAACCGACCAATCCGACGAGACCCCCATGGCCTCCCAATGCTACCAACCCAGGCTGCAGCGTCAGCACGAGGGAACGGGTGCGACCACCAACATCTGGAATACTGATTCCCTCAGGGCAATAATGCCCTTTGGCGGTCAATCAAAATTCGACCCATACCATCGACTACTTGGGACCCTATAAATACGGACTGACGACTCCATTGCAACCAGAATGAACCCACCAAACCGTGAGAATGAACCGACGATACGGTTGGAAACGTTGCTTGGATATTCGCTACACGCAAGAAATAACAAGTCTTGTATGCTGAAACTCGACACTCTACGGGTACCACACTCCATGTTTAACTTATACGAAGGCAAAAATAGTCACATATTACAGAAAAATTATTTTCCTTACCCAAACTATGTACATCGGCCAGCTCTTAGCAGATATTAGCCATGAAGGAAAGGAAATAATAAAAATAATTGAAGAGACGTTATATAAAATCCTTTCCACTGACGTTGCCATTCTTTTTAAATGAACATGCTTGAAAGAGGGTCTACTTCTACTCCCTGCAAATAATAATAATAATAATAATAATAATAATAATAATAATAATAATAATAATAATAATAATAATAATAATAATAATAATAATAATAATAGTTAAGAGGCTACCAATGTCAAAGATAAAGGTGATTAAGACCTTGAATAATATGATTTCATAGTATTGTCACAATCACACTTACTCTCATCATTGCTTCAATTACTCTTACAGCAGAATCTCTTCGTTTTACCAGAGAGAATACAAGTAAAAAATGCGCCGAAGAATAGTTTTCGTACAACGTATAATGCTGTATAAAACTCTCTGCCACGGCCGATGAAACTATTAGCCGCGGTCATTGAAACTTTCAGCCACGGCCCGGTGGTGGCCTGCCTGAGTTGTTGGCACCTATAGCTAACTTTAACCCTAAAATAAAATCTACTGAGACTATGGGGTGCAATTTGGTATGTTTGATGATGTGGAGGGTGGATCATCAACATACCAAGCAGCCTTTAGTCTCAGCAGTTATTAAGATTTGAGGGCAGAGAGAAAAAGTTTGGACGGTGAAACAAACACCCATCTCAATAATGCTCCTTTACAGAAAACTTAAATGGAAAGCTTTATAAACATAGATTGAAATAATATAATCAGATAAAACAATCAAATAACTGAAATGAGAGACACGTATATTCAGAGCATCATCAAACAGTAGTATCTTCCTTGCAAACCATTATGTTATTCTTTCAATCTCGACTACACCCTCACAGCTCCCCGAAAAAGCGTGGGAGGCATTGGAGGGGGTTTTACAAAATCTCAGCTCCCTTTGCCATATCAACAGGTGTCAGAATTTCCCCAGCTCGCATTGGTGTATTTTCCCTTTTATTTTGGAATGAACTGAAGGAAAGGTTTCTTGCAGAGAAAAAGTGTCATTACAAGTAATAATAAGTCAGTTCGTGTCAGTTAAATAAGACTATGTCTAAGACCTATGACGTCGAGAGGATTTTGTCTTGCCATGCTGAACTATGATGACTTACAAGCTTATTGCAAATTATTTGAACAAAACTCGAGATTTTAGAATGGCACGAATGACTTAAGTTAAACAGAGGTTTGAAAAAAACCTAAAGATAAAATTTCCTAAATGACATTCGACCGAGTATTAACAACTCATGGAAAAGTTGACGCATAATCTGATATTATATCTCTCAATACCATATCATCATCATCGTTCTTGAATTTATATTTATAGATAAAATCACACACACTATATATACATATATATATATATATATATATATATATATATATATATATATATATATATATATATATATATATATATATATATATATATATATATATATATAAGTTTTGAGTGAAGAACATTCAAGGAAAGCTCAGTGTTGAAAGTGATTACGTTACCAGTGTCAATAAAAAAAAAGGATTTTTTTTTTGGGGGGGGGATGTTTGTCATAGCATAAATCATATGATTGCTTTTTTGGCAAATTGCTTTTTTTAATTAAACGAGAATTTTCGTTTAATGTAAAATTTTTGAACTTTATTTAAGTATGTTGATTTCTTACAGACGCCTATTTTCAGAATATGAAAGTTTAGTATGATGCTAGAAGAAATTCTATTATGTCTAATTCGTTGCAAAACATTTCAATTACGATTCTCTTACAGGTTTTTCATATTCTGTAGGTTAGAGATACTTCCAGGCCCGCCGAGGTGAACAAGATTACATAATGTTTATTAAATGTCCAGTAATGTGTTGGATTAGGGAAAGTTTCATCATATGGAGAAGGTGATAGCGAAAGGAGGAGAATATGAAAAATTAAGTTCTGAGTATTTTCGAGTAATGTGCTACACATCATTTTACCTTGGAAATAATAATAATAATAATAATAATAATAATAATAATATAATAATAATAATAATAATTATAAATAATAATAATAATAATAATAATAATAATAATAATAATAATAATAATAATGCTTTATTTGGAACATGAATGCATATACAATAATTTATAAAAAAACTAATAGTGTCACGAGACTACATTTTGATCTATTATTAGACAAAATAATTTACAGAAAAAAATACTATCATCACAGCCAAAGTGAAAATGCAACCTTCTGTGTGTATCTTACCAATAAACAAAAAATAGAAAAAGGTCTTACAACTACATCTAAAAAGGATGCGTCAATAAAATCGAAAACAAACATGCCACTCTTCTTCTAAGTAGCAAATATACTGCACCTATCATTCCAGATATAGAATATATATAAAACAAAAAAACAGTTTTACCTAACGTTGGAACATTCTGTGCCATTCGCCGTGCAATGTAAATAATAAAGACGCATACCTGTCTTGTAGCAATTGTGTCAAAGCATTATTTGAGTTCTCCCACTTCTGTTTTATTCTAAATATTGCATGGGCGGGGGTAACATCAAGGCAAGGAAACCCCATTGTCACAAAAACACGGGACGCATTATTACTTCGGACGACCCCCCTTATTATATCATTATAATACAACCTTAGTCTTCCTAGTAGTTATACCATAGTGAAGAACAATGGATTGTCGTACAAAACGTTTTGAATAACATAACTGAACTTAAGTTCATCATCACAGAAATCAAATTTTCTTATTAGCATATTCCCTCTTACACAGAACTTCCCACACTGTTGTTCAATATTTTCATTACTCTTATTGTTACTTGTAATTATGAGGCCCAGATGCGAGAATGAATTTACAAATTGTAAGAACTCATTTACCGTGCACACAGTTTTTCTGGTGTTGTATAATATATAATTTTCTATGGCAGTCATCACAACTTTTCAGAAGCTTTCGAAGTGCCCTAGCAGTGGGAGCGAAAGTAACTAGGTCAGTCAAATAGCTGAAATGATTAAAAGCAACATCCCGATGTGACATCCTATTCCAGCCGGTCGAATATTCAGGTGGTCTACAAAAATGTTAAAAAGGTAGGGTGACAGAATGCCTCCCTGCCTCAAGCCATAACGCTTCGGTAGCTTTCAGCACAACAATTAACAAACACCTTCCAATAGTTCACCAATTCAAATGCTGCTTTGGCATCTAAAAAACATAAAAATACAGGCGTATTTTGTACATGGTAATGATTGATAAAATGTTATAAAGCTTAAACACATATTGCCATGCCTACAATTGGTTTAAACCCAAAATGATACTCAATTGTATATAAATATTCCCTTATATTTGTTAATATTACTAATTTTAGCGTTTTAGAAAAGTGTGTAGCAATTGCGATTGGCCTATGGTTGTTGTTGACCGCGGGGTCTTTGGTTACATGTTTAAAAATGGAACATTTATAACTTTTATAACAAGTAGGCACAATTGACGGAAATAACATCTCTCCCATATGTAGGAAGTGCAATACGAAAAGTGAAACCACAAACCACATAGCAAGCGAATGCCCGGCACTTGCACAGAACCAGTACAAAAAGAGGCATGATTCAGTAGCAAAAGCCCTCCACTGGAGCCTGTGCAAGAAACATCAGCTACCTTGCAATAATAAGTGGTACGAGCACCAACCTGAAGGAGTGATAGAAAACGATCAGGCAAAGATCCTCTGGGACTATGGTATCAGAACAGATAGGGTGATACGTGCAAATAGACCAGACGTGATGTTGATTGACAAAATCAAGAAGTATCACTCATTGATGTCGCAATACCATGGGACACCAGAGTTGAATAGAAAGAGAGGGAAAAAATGTATAAGTATCAAGACCTGAAAATAGAAATAAGAAATATGCCAGTGGAAATTGTACCCATAATCATAGGAACACTTGGCACGATCCCAAGATCCCTGAAAAGGAATCTAGAAAAACCAGAGGCTGAAGTAGCTCCAGGACTCATGCAGAAGAGTGTGATCCTTGAAACGACGCACATAGTAAGAAAAGTGATGGACTCCTAAGGAGGCAGGATGCAACCCGGAACCCCACACTATAAATACCACCCAGTCGAATTGGAGGACTTTGATAGAGCAAAAAAAATAAATAAATAAATAAATAAATAAAAATAAATATCAATAATAATGGGCCACCTCAGAATGTATGTACGTGAATACAGAGACCAAATAATGAAGTCCAAATTCAACTTCTTTACCTACTCAAATGCCATTAAGAAAATTATCTTCCCATTTCATTACTTGTCCTTTGTTTTAATGGAAAATCACTGTCAACGAAATGGGGCAGGTAAGAAACCATCCTTTCAGAAATTAATGTCTCTCTCTCTCTCTCTCTCTCTCTCTCTCTCTCTCTCTCTCTCTCTCTCTCTCTCTCTCTCTCTCTCTCTCTCTCTCTCCTTCTCTCTCTCTGGGAGTTAGCTCTCCATCCGATATGTTTAAGAGTGAAGACATATGAAGAATAAACGCGTTCTTTAAAAGATAAGCATAAAATAGGACCCTTTTCCTCGTGTGTAAATCTTGACACATTCTTAAAAAAGCACTTGAAATTGTTAAGTTTTTCGAGTACGACTACAACTTTAAGATATGAAGTGTATTTTGGAATTTTATGTGTACTTTAAACAACAAATCAAGATTTACAAAACAAGAAAATGTCTTACATTATTCTTATGTGTAAGAGTCTTATCACGTTCAATATTCCTTTCTTCTCATCCCTTAGGCTGATGAGTCTTCCTCCCACAGACTTAAAAAGCTTTAAGTAAAACTTCAAATGCGATTTTTTCTAGTCTTCCTAAAACTAAGATCCCTAAGTATAAAGGCCTAGAGTACACTAGCCTGCTCAACATATCTGGCTGAATGCTGGGAAAGGTTTTCTATTTTCTATCCAGGTTAAAAAAAAAATATTGTAATGAAAAGCAAATATTTTACGATGAGAAAAATGTAAAACCAATAATTTATACAATTGCAAATTCTAACCAATAAAACAACTTTATGCAAATCAAAAGTTGATAATATACACGATTAGCTTGCACAATAGCCTTTACCAACAACAAGACTAATTCGTAGCTCATGGCTTCATTATCGAATAAAGAAAATTCCGCTCTTTTTTATTTCTGTTGGAATAGCCTATTTGTAGCTGATGGCTTCATCATCGAATTTAAAAATTCCTTTATAACCTTCCATCGTCCTAGGAGTAATAATAAGCATATTGTTTAAAAAATATCCTCAATTATATATAAAAATTATATTTCTATGTAACAATATAAAACAAAGACTTTCGAACACCTGAACGGTGTTCCTCATCAGTGTAGCGTTACACTGATGAGGAACACCGTTTAGGTGTTCGAAAGTCTTTGTTTTATATTTTTACATAGAAATATATTTTTTATATATAATTATGGATATTTTTTAAACAATTTGTTTTCACGAAACTGTGAATTTCTTAACAATAAGCATATTCGTAGTTCACTGCTTCATCATATTGGAATTCCAAAATTCCTATTGTAACTCTCCATCATCCTAGGAGCAATATAGGCCAATTCATATCTCATGGCTTGATAACGGAATTCCAAAATTACTATTATAACCCTCAGTCATCCAAAGAGTAATAATAGGCCTATTCGTAGCTCATAGCTTTATAATCGAATTCCAAAATCCTATTGCAATCCTCAATCATCTCAAAGAGTAATAATGAGCCTATGCGTAGCCCATGACTTCATATTCGAATTAAAAATTTCATATTTCAAGCCTACATCATCCTAAAAATGATAATAGACCTATTCGTGGTTTACGGCTTCATCCTCGAATAAAAAAAGTTCCTATTGTAAGCCTACGTCATCCTCAAATTCAAATATCCCTATAATAAGCCTACATATTCATAAAAGTGATAATAGGCCTATTCATAGCTCATGGCTTAATTCTCGAATTCAAACAATCTATATGTAAGCATACATTATCATAAAAGTGATGGTAGGCCTATCCGTATCTCATGGCTTCATCCACGAATGAAAAATTTCCTATTGTAAACCTCCATCATCTTAACATGATAATAGGGCTATTCGAAATTCATGGCTCCATCCATAAATTATAAAAAAATTTCCTGTCAGCCTACATCGTTCTAAAAGGTATTACAGATCTAATAGCACTTTCAGTCTTTTCACTTTGAATTCTTTGCTCTTCAGTTTCACTTCCGCGAACTCGCTATTCTAACACTTCTCAAATGGAGAATTTCGTTTCTAATTTTCAAACGATCTTTCCAGAAGGCTTTGGATCGCTAGCCATGGGTTCCGCTTGCTGCCTGGAAGTTTCCATTTCACCAAATCTTTTGCCATTCCAAGTCTAGCGGTCGGGCGGAATTATTTTTCCCAACCTCTCCAACAATATCCCCTTACCCTTTGGGTGCTGCCCACAGGTCAAGAGGTAAGATGCCGAGGTGACGATTTTTTGTTTTTATTCTTTTACGAAAACTGCATATTTAAAATAGTTTCTGGTATAACACTAGAAACTTTCTTAATGTCTATGGGTTGAAAAAAAATACACAGACAAAAGAGTTATATAAATAAGGTTACGAAGTTAATAACTAGAGAATGGAAAAATGCAGGCCCTGAATATACGATAAAAACAAGTAAATAATGCGCCACAGTTTCTTCGGCGCCAATCGAATTTTCTGTAGCGCGTATACTGGTGTATGAAACTCATCCACGGCCCATGAAACTCTCAGCAATGAACCAAGAAAACATTCAGCCAAGGTCCGATGGTAGCCAGGGTTGCGGGCACCTATAGTGGTGCCAGATGAACGATCATGGCTAACATAAAAAGTACTGAGGTTATAGGGCTGCGATTTGGTATGTTCAATGATTGAAGGGTGGATGATCAACATACCAATTTTCAGCCCTTCAGCCTCTTTAGTTATTAAAGTCTGAAGGCAGACAGCAAAGGGGCGGACAGACAGACAAATAGCCAACTCAATAGCTTTCTTTACAGAAAAATAAAAAGCTTAATTCTGAACCAAAAATATCAAATAGTAGTTGCAGGGCACAGCCAGCAACCCCCATAAAACAAAGTAATCATCATTCCAGCAATGAAGTATCTTCCCGATGATTTAAAAACATTACAACTCTCTTCATGGGAAAATCTAACGTTGCAACTACAGATAATAATAATAATAATAATAATAATAATAATAATAATAATAATAATAATAATAATAATAATAATAATAATAATAATAATAATAATAATAAATAGGGGAAATTACAAGACTGCCAGACTGCAGCAATTATAAAGTAAAATCCAAATAGCTGATTGGTTGGCAATGGTTTCGAAAAGTTGGTTAATCTGTGATTCTTTTCATCTTCATTTATTTTGCTGTGGTTGTTTTTCCGAACTAAAATACCTTCTCCTGCTTATCAAACGTTATATTATCTGTTGAAATAAAACCATAATACACATCTCCCTAAAAAGAAGAAGAAGAAGAAGAAGAAGAACACAAAAATAAAAAAATAAAAAAACAGAAATACTATGAATGAAATCAGGAGTGTTCCGCGATGTTATAATGTTGTGTTTCTTAAATGAGGTTCCCCTGAATTCGAAGGTGACACAGGGAATGTCTGACTTAGAATCTGTGCACTTGAATTACAGGACAATGATAATTACCGTCTGATATTGTCAATATTGTTCACCATTCTAAATTTCAATAAAACGACTGTATCATAGGTATGCAGACTGGTGTTTCATTTTGATTTCAGTAAATTTCACTACATTCTAATAGTTGTAAAATCGATTTCATTGCAATCGTTTACATATTCGGAGGGGATGACAAGCAGTGACTGCCTAGTTTAACTTAACAGTATGATAGGCCATACGAGTCATACTGGATATAATTTGCTGAAAATTTTCTGAGGACATTATCTCCTTTCGAAATAACAGGATCATAAAATGACGTAGATCTATAATATCTTAAGGGTGCGTTCACACCAAATGCGTCGCGTCGCGTCGCATCACGTCGAGTCACGCTAATTCATGACCCCATGTGAATCGCCAACCCAGTTTAACACTGCTCTCTATGGGCCTTTGAAAGAAACCGTTCACACCGAACGCATTGAGTGACGTCACGTCGCGTCGTGTCAAGTCACAAATAGAGCTGGACCTATTTTTGACGTCAGTCATAGTGAGTCTTAAAATAGAAATGGGGTTGTTAGGACTTTCTACTTTATTTTTACATTGCATTTCAGTTTACGAACCAAGTTATTTTCTAATAAAATTGTATTCCTTTATATCTTATTTTCATTTATATATAAGACAAAATTTAATATAATTAAATTTCGTTTCATCTTTTCTTTGTATCCACATGATATAAATTTAAAATATTAAAACTTACCTATAGTTTTTGAAAATCATTATGGTTGAGTAGTAAATTATTATATATATATATATATATATATATATATATATATAATATATATATTATATATATATATATCTTATATATATAGATATAGATATAGATATAGATATTATATAGAATATATTATATGATATATATATATATATATATATATATATATATATATATATATATCTATATCTATATACTATATCTATATATATATATATATATATATCATATACTATATTATATATATATATATATATATATATATATATATATATATAGATATATATATATTTTATAATTTCTCTTGATGTCTCTGCTAATTCACTTAGAATTGTATCTTTTAGTTATCTTGTAAAATTCAATAAAACTTAGCTTAGAAAAATGGCAAATTTTTCCGCAGTTCCAATTGCCCACCTGTACTTAGTATTGTTTTTCTTATAGACGAAAAAGGTAAATAAAGGAAAATCCCTAAATTCATTTCAATAGATAAGATAAAAAAAAATATGAGAGAGAGAGAGAGAGAGAGAGAGAGAGAGAGAGAGAGAGAGAGAGATATTTCAGCAATTTATTGCACCAAGAGACAAGGCATGGTTTTAAATCTTTCAGAATATTTCCTGCATATTTTGATCAATCGAAATATCTCGTAAAATAAAGAAAATCAAGGAAAAATCGAGAGAGAGGAGAGTATATGAACTGGTTATGGCCTATGCTGCCTGCAGGTAACACACTTCAGATTTGGATTCCAGTCTGAAGAAAATGTGGTCTTACCTGGCCTTGGCAGCAGCTGTTGTTGGGACGTTGTTGTCCAGATGTTGTTCGAAATACGGAGAGAAGTCATCTTGTTTACTGTGGCTGCCTATTCGCTGGTGAGGTTCCTCTTAACTACTGATGATGGAGGTAAATAGCACAAGGAAAAGGAACTGAACGAGAGAAATGTTGCCTTGCGAGACACCATCCAGTGCCAGAGAGAGCAGCAGGTGAACTTGGACAGGATAATTCTTCAGCTGCAACAGAGACTCCACTACCATGAAGAGATTCAGAAGGCGGGCGGAAGGGAAGAACGCACCCGTGTGATTCAGATCACTCAACAGGTGTTGCAACAGCAGGCCTGGCAAGAAGAGAGAGAAACTGCAGCTGGAAGACAAGATCATCAAGATCACAGAAGAAAATCAGTAGCTGATGGACAACACAAAAGAAATTGGGCAGAGAAACGATGTCCTATGTGAGAGGCTAAGGGAACTGACAGTGCAGTTGGAAGAAGCAAATTGCCAGGTTCAGAGGCAAGATAAACTTCTACGACAGAAGGAGAAAGACCTGCAACTAAAAACCGAAGATGCGGCGCGGATGGCGAGGTTCATCCGACAGGAAAGACATCGAGCTCAGGTTCCAGCGCCTGCAGAAGGAAGGGGAAGAGTGGGGACTCCAGTGTGCAGTATAGACTGAGAAACTCAAGTAGAACGAGCTGACAAGCTTTCTAAAGGAACGAAATCGTCGCCTCAAGTCGCTGGAGAGGAAAACCGGTTTCCAGGGCGAACGGAACGACCAGCTGGAAGACGAGGATCGAAAGCTGCGAGGAGCGAAGAGAAATTGGTCTTGGACCTGAAGGACGGCCAGGAGAAATAGAGACGCCTGGATGGGGACAACTTTAAAAGGCAGAAGCAGGTGTCAATCTTCAGGGAATGGCGGGATGAAGTCTGTGGTGGCTTCACAAAGACGGATTAAATCATGTAAATTGACGAGAAAGTTTGTTTTGAAATAACTTTCCATTGTCAATTCTTGATGGATATTGATAAAAGGTTTTCTTATCGTTTTATTTATTCCTCTAAGCCGCAGAAAAATGGCAAGAATCCACAAAATCCAAGGAAAGTCAGGGGAACCCAGAAGCCGAGGAAATCGATAGGATTTGTGGGAGCTCCAGGAACAATGTGAGCCATTGAGAATAATCAGTGGCATATGTTCAACCTAAAGATAAGGTGAGGTGTTGAGTGGCTAGAAGCATCTCCAAAGGATAATCTCTCTCTCTCTCTCTCTCTCTCTCTCTCTCTCTCTCTCTCTCTCTCTCTCTCTCTCTCTCTCGGGACAGTGAGGAAGCCTGCCACAGGTCCCGGGACGGCGGGGAGGCTCTCCACAGGTCCCAGGACAGCACATCCTCCACGGGTCCCGGGACAGCGAACAGGCCTGCCACGGGTCCCAGGACAGCGGGTATGCCAGCCACGGCACCCGGGAAGGTAGGTTGGCCCATTGCGTAGCCCGGGAAGCCGGGCTGGCCAGCCGTGGATCTTGGGGAAGCACGCTGGCCCACTCCAGGTCCCGGGAAAGTGGGCTGGCCCGTTGCGGGTCCCAGGAAGGCAGGATTACCTACCTCTGGTCCCAGGACTGCAGGCAGGCCCACCACGGGATCCGGGAAAGCGGGCTGGCCCCCTACTGGTCACAGGAAGGCAGGTTGGCCTGCCACCAGTCACGGGAAGGCAGGCGGGCCAGCAGCAGGTGCTGGGAAGGTGGGCGGGCCCATGCCCTGTCATTGCCTCAAAATATAATAATTTGATATGTAGGCCTATGTCCTGTCATTGCTCAAAATATAAGAATTTGATGTGTAGGCCCATGACCTGTCATTGCATCAAAATATAAGAATTTGATGTGTAGGCCAATGACCTGTCATTGCATCAAAATGTAAGAATTTGATGTGTAGGCCAATGACTTGTCATTGCCTCAAAATATAAGAATTTAATGTGTATGCCCATGACCTGTCATTGCCTCAAAATATAAGACCTTAATGTGTATGCCTATGCTCTGTCATTGCCTCAAAATATAAGAATTCAATGTGTAGACCTATGCGCTGTTATTACCTCATAATATAAGAAATTCATGTGTAGGCCCATGACCGGTCATTGTCTCCAAAAGAATTTGATATGTAGGCTTATGCCCTGTCATTGCCTCAAAATATAATATTTTGACATGTAGGCCTATACCCTATCATTGTCTCAAAATATACGAAATTGATGAGTAGGCCCATAACCTGTCATTGCCTCAAAATATAAGAATTCAATGTGTAGGTCCATGAACTATCATTGCCTTAAAATATAAGAATTTGATGAGTAGGCCTCTGCCCTGTCATTGCCTCAAAATATAAGATGGTGAGGAAGCCTGCCACAGGTCCCGGGACGGTGGGGAAGTTCTCCACAGGTCCCAGGACGGCACACCCATCACGGGTCCCGGGACCGCGGGCATGCCAGCCACGGCACCGGGGAAGGCAGGCTGGCCCATTGCAAACACGGGAAGGCGGGCTGGCCCATTGCAAACACGGGAAGGCGGGCTGGCCCGCCATGGATCCCGGGGAAGGACGCTGGCCCGCTCCAGGTTCCAGGAAGACGGACTGGCCCGCTGCGGGTCCCAGGAAGGCGGGATTACCCACCTCTGGTCCCAGGACTGCAGGCAGGCCCACCACGGGACCCGGGAAGGCGGGCTGGCCTCCTACTGGTCACAAGAAGGAAGGTTGGCCTGCCACCAGTCACGGGAAGGCGGGCGGGCCAGCAGCAGGTGCTGGGAAGGTGGGAGGGCTCATGCCCTGTCATTGCCTCAAAATATAAGAATTTGATATGTAGGCCCATGCCCTGTCATTTCAAAAATATATGAATTTTATGTGTAGACCCATGACTTGCCATTGCCTCAAAATATAAGAATTTGATATGTAGGCCTATGCCCTATCATTATCTCGAGAAATACGAAATTTATGAGTAGACTCATGACCTGTCATTGCCTAAAAATATAAGAATTTATTGTGTAGGCCTCTGCCCTGTCATTGCCTCAAAATATAAGAATTTGATGTGTAGGCCAATGCCCTTTAATTGCCTCAAAATATAAGAATTCATTGTGTATGCCTATACCCTGACATTGCTTCAAAATATAAGAATTTGATAATGTAGACCCATGTCCTGTCATTGCTTAAAAATATAAGAATTCAATGTGCAGATCTATACAATGTCACTGCCTCAAAATATAAGAATTTGATGTGTAGGCCTCTGCCCGGTCATTGTCTCAAAATAGAATTTGATGTGTAGGTCTATGCCCTGTCATTGCCTCAAAATATAAGAATTCAATGTGTAGGCCTCTGCCCTGTCATTGCTTTAAAATATAAGAATTTAATGTGTAGGTCTATACCCTGTCACTGCCTCAAAATATAAGAATTTGATGTGTATGCCTATGCCCTGTCATTGCCTCAAAATATAAGAATTCAATGTGTAGGCCTATATCCTGTCATTGCCTCCAAATATAAGAATTCAATGTTTATTGCCTCAAAATATGAGAATTCAATGTGAAGGCCTATGCCCTGGCATTGCCTCAAAATATAAGAATTTGATGTGTAGCCCCATGCCCTGTCATTACCTCAAAATATAAGAATTTGATGTGTAGGGCTATGCCCTGTTATTGTCTCAAAATATAAGAATTCATTGTGTATGCCTATGCCCTGTCATTGCCTCAAAATATAAAAAAATGACGTGTAGGCCTAATTTCTCAATGATATTAATATTTGACAAAGAGGATTATGATGAATTAATACCCTAATATCAGAAATGGCCGCATAAGTCTAGTATGCTTGGTCTATGCGGGAACGTTTATGTTCGCCAACACCAATTTACAAGAAAAAAAAAAGCAAGATGCTTGTGTATTAGTCTGCTCATGGTTGAAAAAAAAAAAAAAAGATGAACAGACCGAATGAACCAAAATCTTAATGAAATATATCATAATATATTATTTATCGGAAATCTTTTTGCATATTTCACAACCCCGGGAACTCAAACTTGTGGTGTTATTATTCATGCACGAAAGTGAACATTACCGAGCGGAGTCAAATCCGTATAGGTTATTATTTGGACTGTTAACAGTTAGTTAACCACCGGCGTGCAGTAGGAGTGACTTAGCTGCGAAGCTAGGTGGATTTCGCTATAGTATATGGCTCAGGTTTTTCCTTATCTAAATGTACTGTACATCATGTTCTTTGCTAACCACCCTCCACCCGCCACTACACCCTCCACCCAACCACCACCACTACCGTCACCACCACCTCCAAACAAAAAATGCTGAAATCTAAAGTAAACAGACTGGCCGTAGTGATCGGTTATAGGAAGCAACACAAATAATACCATTTTATTCATGTGAGCATGAAAACGTGTCACTGAGCTGGAGACATGCACAATCAAGAGCTAAACTAGGTACCTGATCGGAAAAAGAGAAATGCTTAGAAAAGATAACGGAGTTTTGAAGCTACTGTAAGTTTCTCGGCTGGAACAGAGATTGACTGATGTTAGAATTTTTCTTTCAAGTTTGAAAGTAGTTCTTCCTCTCCTGTCTCCCTCCTCTATATAGGACTGAATCTAAGGCAATTTATTCGGTCATGGACTCCATTCTCACCTAATATCTTCATTTCCTCACTCACACCTTGAATTACCCTCTTTGTCCATTCTCTATGAGTGATATTTCTGCCACTTTACCGTTGAGCTCGGGAGAGAAATTCCTCCTCCTATCAAGCGGGTCTGTAACGCCCGCCACGCCTCTTCTTCCCATATTTACTTTGTGGAATTCAGTAATCATAGGACTGCACTGGTCAGCGACTGTTTCTCTCCTCCTATTGACAAGCTTTGGCATTCACATCTTGCTTCGGTTTATCCTTAATCATAGAAGCTTATCTATTTCAAGAGACAGGATCTGCTTCTTACTTTGCCCCCCTTTTTTGTCGCTCACACACACACACACACACACACACACACACACACACACATATATATATATATATATATATAATATATATATATATATATATATATATATATATATATACACATGTATATAAACATATATATATATATATATATATATATATATATATATATATATATATATATATATATATATATATATATATATATATATATATATATAGTGTTTAGAACTAAACACTACATTCAAGACAAACATATTATAAGCAAAAGTTATTCACCAAAATCTTAAAACGACTTACTTATATGAAAGATAGAGCAAGACTAACAAAAATAAAAACAGAGTGAGGAAAACCAGTTGCCCATACTAGACTATAAAAAATTTTCAGAAGACGATTGGGCGTTTAACGACGGTATAGCCTTTTTTTTAACCCTCCTCCATAGGGCTTATACTCACTCATCAAACTAGATGGGCTTCTTCTACGACAAAATATCGTTTTTCATGAAATATTTCAGTAATAACTGTTTTCCTTCACGATTTTTTTTTAAGATCCGCACACAAATTGCTAACGGACAAAACGACACAATCAACAGCTGTATCGGCTGTGCCGAAACAATAGGGTCTCCGTTTAGAGGCAAAGACTGAGTCAGTCCTCCCGCGCCATGTACGAAGACACTTGTCCAGGATGTGATCAGGGACATACGTGGGATGTACTACTACGAAGAGGCTGTTGAAGGTTCGCGTAGATTCCCACAGGGGCATAAGCCATAGAACAGGTAGCAAGTTATCTAAACCTGAACAATCTAATATACGTTACCATTAAAAATTATGTAAAACGTATATTGACAGCAAGGATTTTTCCATCTTAGGCCAAGTCCAGAACGACAACGACTTGACCATCTTCGAATCCATAATATAAAAAAAAGACTGGACCTTCGTTAAACACCCAATTGTCTTTTGTAAAATTGTTTATAGCCTAGTTTGTGCGAATGGTCTTCCTCACTCTGTTTTCTACTTTTTTTTCGAGGGGTGGGGGGGGTGGGGGGGGGGGGGGGTTCGTTCTTTCTTTCATATAAGTACCATGGGTTTCATAAACAGTGCAAGTACATTTTTTGGCAATAACTCTGTATCGAACACTCGTATCAGTATGAGATTTTGCTATAGGGTATTACACCCAGTTCCGTAATTCATAAGAGTATCATGAATCACTAAGTGTAAAGAATAAAGACACTTGTCCCTATACCAAGAGGCAAAAACTCGATTAGCCAGAAATGGATACGAACACAACAGTAAAAAGCTCCGCCTACCCTCTCCCCCCCACCCCCACCGCCACCCCCCTCCTTCTTCTTTCCCTCACCTTCCCATCTCTCTCTCTGAAAGATGCTTCAGTTTAAACTCATTTCGTATGATTTTTTTTCTATCTATCTATCTGTCTAATAATATACATTATTGTATATATCTAACGATCCACTTGTTTGTTACCTGTCAGTTGACATTTATTTATGCACTGATCCGCTCATCTCTCTCTCTGAAAGTTACTTTAGTTTAAACATATTTTGTACGATTTCTCTCTCTCTCTCTCTCTCTCTCTCTCTCTCTCTCTCTCTCTCTCTCTCTCTCTGGTAGTAATACCTACTGTAAATGGTTATTAGAGTGAGAGATATCTGAATGTATGTTGGAGTAGTAAAACGATAGGCACTATGATCTATGGTAAAGCGACTGTTATACTTGTGGTTGGTTACCTTCTTCGTAATCCTGATTTGGACTCAAGGTATCAGCACTATAGTGCTTGTATTACGAAGGTGAAGAAGAGATGGCCACCACGGAACTTAACTGTTGTCATGGTTGCAGAAATTCGTTTTTCATGCAACTTTTCAACTTTTTTTTGCCATGAGAAAGCCGCCAATCGCCTTCAGATGGGTTTGAATAGGTAACTGGTTATAGTTACTATGTGTTACAAATATAAATTTAACCTTTCTACCGGACATTCATTAGAGTTAAAGCCTTGATTACACCGATGCACATATTTTTACGTCATGAATGTTTTTGTGTGTGTGTGTATATATATATATATATATATATATATATATATATATATATATATATATATATATATATATATATATATCCTTTCCCTCATACAGGCCTTAGCACAGTGTTGCAGCGGCTTTGAGGATGAGGGTGGGGACGGTGCATTCGATTGTTGCTGGCAGGACTAGGCCACGGCCCGTCACACCACCAACACCTCAAGCACAGCCCGACTTTGACGTTTCTCTGTAGGAGCAATACGCCGGCACATTCACACAAAGTTTGCTGGCAAGCAGGCTTTTACAATCGCATCCATGATAAAGAACCTGAAGGAAGCCAGCATCATCCCTGAAATTACCTCAAAGATTTCGCTGTGGCGGCTACTCCACAAAATGGGAGTCGAGTATAAGACCACTCAGCGTAAGATGTATGTCAGGAAGGAATCGATTGACACCCTGCGGAACCCTCAAAGCACCAACCAGGAAGAGGACAGGAAGGTAGTGTACGTTGATGAAACATGGGTCACAACCAGGATGAGTCATAACAAGGAGAGGGAAGATATCAGAGCAGCCAGCGGTATTGGTGATGGACAATGCTCTATACCACAGCATACTGACTGAGAAGAGTCGTTGTCCTACCACTGCCACCAGGAAATCTGACCTTATTGAATGGTTAGAGCACAGAAAGATTTCCTTTCCGTAGCATGCTACAAGGCCTGAGCTCCTCTACATATGCCGTCAAAACAGGCCAAAGCCTGAGTACAAGGTGGATAATACCATTCGGGAATGGGGTCCTGGTGCCAGCTCATCCCGAGTTCAGTGCAGTCAATCAGGTGTGGGGGCCACATGAAACGTTTCACCTGAGCTGACCTGCAGGCCAAGATGGAGGAAGCCAGGCTCACTGTCACTGGCGAGGCGTGCGCAGCGGCAGTCGGTCCATCACTAGCTTTCGATGACAGTTAACGTTCAACAGATAACATACATGACAGTACTGATCCTGTCATTATTAGCCTTGAATGATAGTGACGATGATGTTGATTTGTTCTCAGTAGCGACGAAGACTAAAAAAACGTGATTGGGCTTCGACTTTACTTTTTCTAACAGCCAAACATGATGACACTTCTCTTACTTAAGTCATCATCCTTCTACTTTCCTTAACTTTCTGTACTACTATTTATTTTTCCCAATTTCCAAAAATCTAATTTTCAGTGCCCTATTTTTTAGTCGCATAGGGGGTTGCCTTCAATAAGCCCTCTATTCATCAAATCTATCAGGATATAGTATAGAGGGTTGCCTCTAATAAACTTCAACTCGCCTGCAGGCCGACTCAGGTCTAAGGGCTGTGCCAGCATCAAAGGCTGGTTGAATAAGACAGATAAAATAGAGAAATAAGATGATTAAAACAAAACATATAGTATTATACCTCACCCACATTCGAGTCCCCTTATGGGGATAGTGCCATCAGTGCACCTCAAGCAGTGCACTGTAGGCGTTAATGAAGGGTATTTGCAGCGTCCCCTCGGTCCTAGATGCTCCCCTATTTGGCCTTTTACATTGTTTCTGTTCTTTTTCTTTTTCAATTGTTCCATCTTACTGTCCACCTTCATACTTGTTTGCTTCTAAGCGCCGACTAACATCGTAATCTCAGTGCTTGGAGCAAGTGTAAATCCAATATTCAAATAAATGCAATTCAGTCCCTACGGGGTGTCACAAGTTTTCATGGGAAGGGGTGGGGCGGAGGGGGCCAAATATCTGTAATATTAGGTGAAATAAAGTTTTTGTATTTCATTTCCTATGAATATCTATCATCCATGCTCATACCCAAATTATAAATTACTATTTGGCAAACATTTCAGTTTTGGGGGGCATGGTGGAAAAAGAAAATTAATGTTAAGCCTCTGTTTTAAGCAGCATCTCACACAACTTACCTTACACAACTCTTTCCTTTTGCCATAGGTACAATGCGTGCGTTACTGCCCACATTTGAAAAGACAGAGAGAGAGAGAGAGAGAGAGAGAGAGAGAGAGAGAGAGAGAGAGAGAGAGAGAGAGATGAGCGGATCAGTGCATAAATAAATCAGTCAACCGGCAGCTAACAACCGAGTGGATCGTAAGATATATACAACAATGTATATTATTAGATAGATAGATGTATAGAAAAACTCATATAAAATAAGTTTAAACTGAAGCAACT
>NC_087200.1:39909451-39919451 GCF_015104395.2 Macrobrachium nipponense
TCAGATGAACCCTAATAATATCGAACAAAGCCAACATGGGCCATCGGCTTGAAATTCACAAGGAAAAAATTAAGGCGTTTAAACTAGCGTCACAGTCATTATTATTATTATTATTATTATTATTATTATTATTATTATTATTATTATTATTATTATTATTATTGGAAAACACAAATCCAAAACTATGTAAATGTACATATATTTAAATTTAAAACCTTAAGGATAGCTTTCGGAATCTGATTCGGTTCCCCTATCAATCTGACACGTTGATATAGCACTCGAGCAAAGTAAACATAACAGGAGTCAAATTAAGTGACTTGTTTATGAACACTGGAACCGGTCGTCAAACATAAATCAGGCAATGCCGTCGTTTTCCGATGAAAGCCCCACCGGTCAAAACGACCGCATCGGGCAAGGACCAATTAGGTGTTTTATTCTTAAAGTTTTAAATTTAAATATATGTACATTTACATAGCTGTGGATTTGTTTCTCCATTTAAAGACTCTGCTACTATAAGGATTATTAAATTTATTATCATTATTATTATTATTCAGAACAAACTCGCAAGGGCCACTGACTTGGAATGCAAGCGCTCACACACATATTGAAAAAGAAAAACACGAGTATCAGAGACTTTACAAAATCCTGAAAGGGGGAAAAAAAAAGACCAGGACGTCTTCGTCAGGAACCAGAAGAACCGCACAAACTCGTTCCGAAAGGAACAAGGAACCATCTGAGGCAACGGAAAAATGCTCCCAGGAAGCATCACGAAATTCTCTCATAAAAGATAATAGGGTCCTGGTTAAGGATTTTTTATAATAGGAGGACAAAGATGGGATCACTTTGCTACACACTCACACGAGCAAAAAAAAAAAAAAAAAAAAAAAAAAAAATTAAAAAGGGCGCAAAAAAGAAAGAAAATTGAATAAAAAAAATGGGTGTCGCAGCAAAATGGTGATATTGGAACAACGCCTTGCATTAAAGGTGAGAAGCTATTTGCCTGAACTGTATTGGGGGCAATTTTCATATTTAAGAGACATTTCAGTATGTCAGGGGATGCATAGCTATACACGCTATACATACAATAGATAAAAAACACACATATGTATATATATATATATATATATATATATACATATACATATATATATATATATATATATACATATATATATATATATATATATATATATATATATAATATATATAGAGAGAGAGAGAGAGAGAGAGAGATAGAGAGAGAGAGAGAGAGAGAGAGAGTTTATTCTTTGTATTAAATTTGATGTTCGAATATGCTTATCAGCGTATTCTTTGACACTATTTATTTGTCAATCCTCTCTCTAAAACTTGTCTCCTTTTTACATAGTACACATATTCTGGCTCCACTATTGAGTAGTTTTCTAAGTTTACTCCATGAAATTATTTATTTATCCAGAAAAATAATTATATAAATTACACAGAGTGCTTTCTTGTGCATATAAATCTGGACCAATTCCAACTAGGCCATCGGGTCGCTCAGGTCAATAATGCTTGAAGGATTTTGCTGAAATAACTTACATTATATAATGTGATCTCCTTCAACTCCTACGCTTTCGCTATCGCCGGAATGTGTTATTCTCTCCCATCTATTTCCCGAGGATTCATATCCTGCTCCCATTCGAAAGGTGGGGCTCCTCTCATTTCGGAGGTAGTCCTCATTTCCTTTGATCATTTATTCCCTTTCTGTCCATTTTCTTCCGGCTGTCATGTATCGCTGTCTTGTTTATATGTATCTGTATGTATGTATGTATGTATATACCCACACGCACACAACACACACACCAATACACACACATATATATATATATATATATATATATATAATATATATATATATATATATATATATATATATATATATACACGTCTGTCTTCCTTAATTTCTTGTATAAGGATGTGCTTGATGCCATGCAAATGTGTCTATACATTATATGAACTGTGTGTAGAGCGCAAATGAAAAATTAAATATATAAATAAACATACTCATATAAAAATTCAGCAGCCCTTTTCTTGTCGCTAAAAGCCTCCGACATTATCAAAGAGAAAAAAAGGATCTAAAAACAAAATGAAATATAAATATTGTACATAAAAACAACAAAGTATCAACTTCCGATTTATGCCTCTGTTACTTGGCCTCGACCGTTCTGACATTTGGCACAATTTAGTGTCACACTCCGCATTGCCGGAAGTGAAACTTAAAGTTACGCAATATATTTTCCCTTTATAAAGTGAGGCCGATGGGAAACGCGATCCACTTTCCATCCCCAGGCAGGACAAAGGACTGAAAATGAAAAAAATGACAGGATGAAAATGACTGATGTCTGAACGGGAAAAAATTATTTGTTAAAGTTATGTATTTTCATACACTTTTACGCCCACGTAGGGCTGTAGTGCCATCAGTGTACCTCACGCGGTGCAATGTAGGCATTACTTAAGGTTCTTTACAACGCCCCATTGTCCTCCAGCTGTAACCCTTTTCATTTATTTTAGTAAATCTCGTCCATATTAGCTTTCTTCCATCGTACTTTCTATCCTGTCCTACCAATTGTTTCAATTTTATTTTCAGCGCTGGATGACTCCATGTGTTCCAAGGCTAGGCCTTCGGCCTAAATTCTATATTCCAATTCTAATATACTATTTAAGCCACTTTTTATCCTACTGACCATCAGAAGTTTTAAACTAGCTATGACCAAATAATGGGAGTGATCTTCCTGGCCACGGAGCTGAATCATTTGAATTTCATCACTTCAAAAAGGGTGCCAACGCCATTTTAATTGGGTAGGGTCTAATGGTCCTCATCCTGTGGTTTACTTCTCCTATTCTTTCTCTTATCGCTGTTGTTTCTGTTATGTTGTTTCTTCTTTGCTTCTGTATTTACTTTGCATTTTAGAACCGTTTGAACTTGGGGCATTTTTGCTTTCCAAATCGGATTAAATATAATCTTTTTCTCCTTATCCTCAGCTTAATCACTAGTCAGGGTAGCTGCTTTTAATGGGCCTTTTCCAACGACTCATTTCATAATTCTTTTTGGCAGACCATTTACGAAAGGATGCCATTCAAAACTCAATCTTCCCTATCTATCTGGAATAATAATAATAATAATAATAAATAAAATAATAATAATTAATTAATAATAATAATATAGAATAATAATAATAATAATAATTAATAATAACTTTATTAAAAGTAATGGCTACTTCAGCAGCGTTACACTTGTAGAGAGAGATTCTTCTCTATTTTCCGAATAGCGGCTTTTTCCGTGCTACTTAAACAGACTAATAGAGCACCTATAGAGGTCATGATCAAATACAGTGTCAAAATCGGTTTATATATTTGATTTTTTTTTAATTTTTACAGGTAAATTATGATATCATAGTCATCAAAGTCGACGCCAAGGATGAGGTAGAAGCCCTCCGTCAAGCATTTCATAAGTGCATTGTGTGGAGTTACACGGTTGAATAAAGATCCGACGATCAGCGCCCCTTTCTCGACGTCCTTGAGAAAGACGGAAGACGGTCTCCGTAATTCCTTCTACACAAAGACGGCTAAACTCGGACTTTTTTTTTTTTTTTTACACAAACAATAAGAATCTTCCCATAACCAATAGGAACTAGTTTCCAGTCAATTGCTTTGGTGGCTTTAATTCTATCAAACGATGTTTTCCTTCATATTGACATAAGTTAATTTTATCGAATGTTTTATCTAATATTGGCAAACGCTAATTTTATCGAATAATTTTTCAATTAATATTGGCAACATATTAAATCTATAAAAGGCAGTGAGAGAGAGAGAGAGAGAGAGAGAGAGAGAGAGAGAGAGAGAGAGAGAGAGAGAGAGAGAGAGAGAGTTAATAATATGGACACAAGTAAATATTGAAGTAAGGCCGCTTCTTGCTGTGTAATTGCTTAGAGAGAGAGAGAGAGAGGAGAGAGAGAGAGAGAGAGAGAAGTTACCAAATTCTTACGAGTAGCATTTAACGTAGGGCAGTTCCTCCGTATATAATTGATATGAGAGAGAGAGAGAGAGAGAGAGAGAGAGAGAGAGAGAGAGAGAGAGAGAGAGAGAGAGAGAGAGAGAGAGACATGAATAGCAATGAAAACAAAGTTTACTATTCATAAATGCTGAAGAATTATGAATAACTATTGAGGGAAAACCAGAGAGTAACCTGACCCTAATTCCTATTAGGATGATATGCAATTAGAATCTCAGAAGTTCAAGCCAAGATGCAGTATATTACTAACCTAGAACAATTCCTCTTGTACTTTTAATATTTTATTTACATTCTTGTCTATGTATTTATTAAATTATATTATTTGTTTAACAGCTGATCTTGTCTTTCTGTATTTCTTAATATCTTCCGCTGTCTTTCAAATGAGCACCATATTCTTTAGAAGCTTGAATTTCAAGTCAATGACCCTTGTAGGCCTATTGCATATGAATAGGGCTCATCTTCTGAATAATACTATAGCCTCGTTACAGAGGTTCTTTAGTTCATTTAATAATAATAATAATAATATAAAAGAATATAATTAATAATAATAATAATAATTTAAATAATGTAGTCGCAAATGAAAACTTGATAAAGAATAAGAATAAGTTACATCACTCTAAAAAAAAGTAAATCTGAAACTCTTATAAGACAAGAATGTTCGCATTATATAAAAGAATAGAGTGAAGTCCCGACCCTTACTTTTTTTTTTTTTTTTTTTTTTTTTTTTTTTTTTTTTTTTTTTTTTTTTTTGCATACCGATGGAAATGCCGACTGGAATGAAAAAGAGTGATAAGGAAATGAAAGTACAATGACTTGCAGATCTGCGCTCACAAGAAATGCAGTAAGACGAATAATTTTATTATATTAATATAAACGATGAAAAATTCATAGAGAAACGTTTCGCAGACCATTCTATTGTTTTTCAAGGGACCAACAACTGGAAACGAAAGGTGCGCAGAGAACACTAAAACGCTCTGATGGAGAAAACGTGGAGAGATTATGGACAACTATTTCGAAATGATGATGCATGAAAGGTATTCATATCATAACATGATTATTATTATTAACCAAACAAAAATTTATTTCAGTCTTCTTCTGAAGATTGAAAAAGAAACCTACAAAATCATTGTGTATAACGTGTCTACTTATAAGTATTTACATTTTATTTTACTTTCAGGCCCTATCTTTGACCCATTTTCAAGAGATGTGTAGGTTGTCAGCCTGGGTCAAGGCCTAGCAGTCTTGACCCAGGCTGACAACCTACAAATCTCTGAAAATAGGTCACAGATTGTGCTTAAAAGTACTTGAGTGTTGAGTAAAATTAAATGTAAATACATATAATTAAACACGTTATACACAATGATTTTGTGGGTTTCTTTTTCAATTATCATTATTATCATTATTCAGAAGATGAACCCTGTTCATATGGAACAAGCCCCAGGGGTCAACGACTTGAAATTCAAGCTTCCTCAGATTATGGTGCTCATTATGAATTGCATTAAGGTAAAAAGGCAATGTATCTTCGTTTGAACTTCCTCAGGGAGACTGTTCCAGAGTCCAACGGTGCAAGGAAAACACGACCTCTGGAGCTGAGAAGTTGGACACCGAGGTACATTGACTGCTTGTTGGTGCTGCTGATCAGCATATCGACTCCTAAGACAACGTGACTTGGGACTCATTTAAAAGCCTATTTTGAAGAAATACAACTCCAAAAAATAATGGCACTCTTTTAGATGGATTTATGGTCATTCCGAAAACTAGACCGACAAAGGAAATCTTGAGCTTTTGAAAATGACTTACAAGTGGGCATTAACCAATGTGGCCAAATTTAAAATCCTTGACCTAATCACAAAGCCAAGTGCGTATGAAGCAAATGTAATATCATACAAGAAGCTGGACCAAATGAATATTAAGAGGAAGGAGAAGATAACCAGAAGGTAGGCAGCAGACAAAATATTCCAGAGGAGTATAGTATGAAATGACGAAGATTTAAAGCCTATGCATATGCGATCAAGTACCATAAATGATAGAAGGAACTGTTATCATTATTATTATTCGGAATATGATCCCTAATCATATGGAACAAGCCCACAGGGGTCATTGACTTGAAACTCAAGCCTCCAAGAATATGGTCTTCATTAGGAAGTAAAAGAAGCTGAAGGAATCTTAAAAAGGAAAATAGATTAATAAATAGATATAAATGTATCAAAATGTAAGGAGAATCGTATTAGGGTAGTATTGCATAGCATCTTCGCTTGACCTTCTGAGGTTCTAATTGCACGACATCCTCAGGGCGACTGTTCCACAGTCCAACGGTGTGAGGAATGAAGGACCTCTGGAACAGGGCGACTGTTCCACAGTCCAACGGTGAATGAGGATGAACGGACCTCTGGAACAGGGCGACTGTTCCACAGTCCAACGGTGTGAGGAATGAAGGACCTCTGGAACAGGGCGACTGTTCCACAGTCCAACGGTGTGAGGAATAAAGGACCTCTGGAACAGGGCGACTGTTCCACAGACCAACGGTGTGAGGAAATAAAAGACCTCTGGAACTGAGAAGTTCGACCGCGAGGCTAAACATTGACTGCAGAGTGGTGCTGCTGTTCAGCGAATCTAGTGGACCGAGAAAGTGACTATGCTCATAAGGACATAGACTCAGTCTATAGTAAAATGTCATCATGCAATGTAATTTCTACAAAATACCCGTAGTAGCATGAGTCTTACAATGGAGAAACAAATCTGCAGTTATGTGACTGTACAAATATAATTAAAAATAAAACTGGTTTGTTTCTTAAATACATCTGTGCAGTTATAAAACTGGCTTTGTCTTCGCAGTGTAATCACTGTTGGGGTTTAAGGTCAACGGTAGAAAACCCATTTATGTGAGAGAAACACAAGCTGAGTATTTAGGCAATGTTACTATACGGAATGATAGATTAACTTTCATAAAGCAATACTGTGATTAGATTAACATTGCGCTCTGAGCTGGGTGCATTCTTATGTCCTGAATATTCCCCGCACAGTGCCATTCACAAAATTATTCATTGTTATTTGCGGTTTTATAGAACTTTTTCATTATCAATTCACTTTACTGAAAATTTACTTTTACAAGGTAAACAAGCCCCTTAATCAACTGACTACATAATATCAAGTCACCTGTTTGGGAGTAAACATTTACTGACTACATATACCTAACACTTACCGAAAATTGTAAATTTCTGATGAATTGACATAGCTCAATCCCGTGAATATAATAATAATAATAATAATAATAATAATCATAATAATAATAATATAATATAATAATAATAATAACAATAATAAAAATAATAAGGTAATAATAATAATAAATAATAAATAATAATAATAATAAGAATAATAATAATTAATAATGATAATAATAATAATAAATGTGGCGCCGTGGAGGAGTTGGTTAGGTCGTCAATAGACTTAAGTCAAGTTAAGCAACATTGGGGCTGGTCAGTCGTTGGATGGGTGACCGCTCTCCTCGGCGTTGATTCCTTGGGAAAGGATCTTTACCATAATTTCCTCAGTCTACTCAGCTGTAAATGAGTACCTATCCCTGATGGGGTAGGGTCCAGCCATGGGTTAAATAGCAAAACTCAGCAATGATGGAAAGAAATGAAGGAATAAACGACAACGACGTAAATGGAACCTCTGGCAACAGAGGAGCCTCGTCCGGCAACCAGGTATTCAACCCAATTGTAGGGGAAGACGGTCAGGTACTTGGAGGTCGTCATCCAGCAACTGATCAAAACCACGACAGTAATCAACACAGCCTGAGATTGGAGCTACAGAGGGCAAAAAAGGAAGAATGGACAAGAGAAGAAAATAAGGAAATATGGAGATGCTACATCAGAAGCAACCCGACGGAGAGAGGATATAGAAGAAGATTGATCAACATCTGGAATGAGAGGAATAACACCCCCCAAACAGAGCAGAGGCTGGCAGACCAAGTAAGGAACATAAAGAAAAGAACTGGCTCTCCCCAACAGAAAGAGAAGAACTGGAAAGGGAAATGTCACACGACAACGAATTACACGAAGACGAACTGAGAGACGATGCCACAGAAGACGACAGAGAGGATGAAGTATCAAACAACGACACGAAGAAACACCGACGAAGTAACAGAGAGGACGGAATGGGTAGAAAAGATTAGACAATGGATGGAGCCAGATACAGAGAGAACAAAGATCCCCTCCATGAAAGCCTACAACACCAAGAAATTAAGGGAGAAAACAAGTGAGGTCAATGAAATAATGGGCCTAATACACACCACCAGTATCACAGAAACAAATAACTTGACATACGCAGGAGCAAGATTAGTAGCAGAACTGATGGGGATTCGAACACCAACAACACCGTCACAACCAACCCAACAGAAACCAAAACAGCAACCTCCTTGGAAAAGGCGCCTGGAAAAGCAAATCATGGTGATGAGATCTGACTTGAGTAAACTGAAAGAGATGGCAGAAAAAAAGGCTAAGAAGCAAGAAAACATGGGAGGAACTCAACGAGAAATACAAAGTACAAGAGAGGGGACTAAACAACACAATAGAAGATGTAAAACAGAGGCTTAAGGCCAAAGCACACAAGATCCAACGGTACATGAACAGGAATAAGGGATACCAACAGAACAAACTATTCGGAACCAAACCAGAAAAAGACTATACAGCCAACTAAGAGGGGAAGACAACCACCCAGAAATTCCTGAAGCCGAACCAAGTAAGAGACTCTGGGAAAACATATGGAGCAATCCGGTATCACACAACAAACATGCAACATGGCTCCAGGAAGTCAAGGAAGAAGAAACAGGGAGAATAAAACAAAGATTCACAGACATCACGACAGGCACAGCAGACACCAACTAAAGAAAATGCCAAACTGGAAAGCCCCAGGTCCGATGAAGTCCATGGATACTGGCTCAAAACTTCAGCCCTACCCACGAATAGCAGAACAACTCCAGCATTGTATCTCAAATCACCAAGCACCCAAATGGATGACCACAGGAAGAACATCCTTAGTACAAAAAGACAAGAGTAAGGGAAATATAGCCAGTAACTACAGGCCTATCACCTGCCTACCAATAATGTGGAAGTTACTAACAGGTATCATCAGTGAAAGGCTATACAACTACCTAGAGGAGACAAACACCATCCCCCACCAACAGAAAGGCTGCAGAAGGAAGTGTAGGGGTCACAAAAGACCAGCTCCTGATAGACAAAATGGTAATGAAGAACAGTAGGAGAAGGAAAAAAAACCAACCTAAGCATGGCAGGATAGACTATAAGAAAGCCTTCGACATGATACCACACACATGGCTAATAGAATGCCTGAAAATATATGGGGCAGAGGAAAATACCATCAGCTTCTGAAAAATACAATGCGCAACTGGAATACAATACTTACAAGCTCAGGAATAAGACTAGCAGAGGTTAATATCAGGAGAGGGATCTTCCAGGGCGACTCACTGTCCCCACTACTCTTCGTAGTAGCCATGATTCCCATGACAAAAGTACTACAGAAGATGGATGCCGGTACCAACTCAAGAAAAGAGGCAACAAAATCAACCATCTGATGTTCATGGACGACATCAAGCTGTATGGTAAGAGCATCAAGGAAATAGATACCCTAATCCAGACTGTAAGGATTGTATCTGGGGACATCAGGATGGAGTTTGGAATAGAAAAATGCGCCTTAGTCAACTACAAAAAGGCAAAGTAACGAACAATGAAGGGATAAAGCTACCAGATGGGAGCAACATCAAACACATAGATGAGACAGGATACAAATACCTGGGAATAATGGAAGGAGGAGATATAAAACACCAAGTGAGATGAAGGACACGATCAGGAAAGAATATATGCAGAGACTCAAGGCGATACTCAAGTCAAAACTCAACGCCGGAAATTATGATAAAAAGCCATAAACACATTGGCAGTGCCAGTA
>NC_087200.1:39924451-39946951 GCF_015104395.2 Macrobrachium nipponense
GAAAACCAACGTTCTCACTTTCATACATTCACTACTTTAGCTATCATGACGTTACTATCAAGATAGGTGTAGCTAGTAACTTGTTCTTAAGAGCCTTACGAATTTGTTCCCCAGAATTCCTGGAAAAAGAATTTGAACTAATTCGCAAGCAACTTTCGTCTTTAAAATACCCTGACCATATAATTGAGAAAGCAATTCACAAAGCAAACGTAATTTTCTACCGACCCCCTAAAGACAAGACCAGAGATACACCCAACAATAAAATAATAATTCCCCACCTGGACACGATTAAGAGAATAACCAACCCCCTGGGAAAATCGAACCCTTTTGTATTTACTTACCCAAACACCTTAGCCAAATCCTGATTAACGTCCAACAAAAGACATCTCCAAAGGACTCTGGGGTATACGAAATCCCATGCCAGGACTGTGACCAATCTTACATCGGATTTACAGGTAAATCCCTTCCCCAGAGATTAATACAACACAAATGGTCAGTTAGGTATGGACAACAGAACTCGGCTATTTTCAACCATATAAATGAAACATAACCATAGAATCAAACTGGAATTTGTCACGTGTAATTTATAGCAGCAACTGCCGGTACAAGAGTCAAATGATGGAATCGGCCTTAATAAAAGAGAGGCAGGTAATTGAACATCTCAAAAGGAGCATGGATTTCGGACACGATCGACAACGTCTTCATTCAACCAACCCTTAAGAAGATTAAAGGAAGATTTACAGCGGGGGTGACTTAAAATGGCTTGTTTGTGGATGGACCTCTTGGTATAAATACCACCTTTTCTGTAAACTTTTCTCATTCATCTACCTGAAGAGGGAGACAGCAGTCTCTGAAATATAGTACTTTTTCTCTATATTTTGGTTTTTTTATGGGCTCCTTTTATTAGATTAATTATATATATATATATATATATATATATATATATATATATATATATATATATCATATATACAAACATATATATTATATATATGTGCGTGTATGTGTGTATCCAAAAGACTTTAATCTGGTTACCAGTTGGAAATGGTTAAAAACAATTTTTCTCGATTCATGTTTACATTAAGGATTTCACTGATCCTTCCAGACGTCAAGGATGTACAGCGCATGCGCACGAAGCATAATCGCACAATCTAAGAATACCTTCTGTGACTACTCGTATGACATTCTTGTCAAGAAAATCAGTTAAAAGTAATTTCCAAAGAATATTAATACCCTTTGGCTCAAGCATAGTAACTCTCGCCAGAGGTCCTTTGCGTATTGACTGGCTCACACTTTTGCCTTGCATGGGGAACCTACGGTTTAAAGAGTGACCTTTTCAAACCAATATTTCTGCCCAATTTACAGCACGGAAATGGAATTCTGAGAAATTTGATTTAAAAGACAGATACTGCATGTTAAGAATCTATTATTGCAAAAGTGTAGTGGATATTAAAAGTTTCTCTTAATATCCACTTGCAAAGTTTCATCAAGTATTATAATGCCTGTAACACTGAAAAGCAATGATAAACAATACAGGCTTTCAATCAAAATCTAAATTAGAACACTTCTACCCTACTACGTGACTTGAACCAATCAAAAACTGAAATAATAAACTGTGGTAGGTATTTATAACTTATCACCACAACACCTCATTTTCTGTTCGTGTGCATACTTGTATATGTATGCGTTGGTGGACACTTGTAAGATCCAAAAGCAATTACCACAACCCTGGAGAGACTGCAGTTGATACCTTGACTGAATAAACAAAGCAGTCTGCACAGGTGAGCAATATAACACCTCTTATACTACACAGCTAGCCTATCATGTATGCTTAAAGCTTTCGTTATACCAGATGCTGCTATTGTCTTTAGTAGAACTAAATGACATTTCAGTGGCTGATACTAACTCTGAAACGCAACTTTTCTTTTTTTCAAGATATTATCTGAATAATGAATATTGCAATTAAAGTTGCGGCTGTTAAAACATATAAGTAAACAAATACACGCATAAAGTCTTGCGGACTTCAATCTGAACCAACACTGAGGATATATGAATAAACAGAGCATAAAGGATATATGCATAAATTCATATATCTGAGCCAACAGGGAGGTTATATGCATACATTCTTGCATCTGAACCAGAAACTAGATATATGCATAACCCACTGAGAATTTATGCATAAATTCTTGCATCTGAACCACCTCTGATAACAGAAAAAACTGCTTGCATCTGAACCAGCGCTGAGGATAAATGCATCATAAACACTGAGGCTATATGAATAAATTTTTGAATCTGAACCAACAGAATATATATATGCATAAATTCTTGCATCTGAACTAGCAAGGCGGATATATACATAAATTCTTGTATCTGGGCCAACACTAAGGATATATGAATAAATTCAAGCATATGAACCAACACAGAGGATATATGCATAAATTCTTACATCTGAACCAACAAGGACGATATATGCATAAATTCTTCTATCTAAACCACCAAGGAAGATATATGTATAAATTCTTGCACCTGAACCAACACAGAGGATATATGAATAAATTCTTGCATCTGAACCAACACAGAGGATATAACCATACATTCTTGTATCTGAACCAACACTGAGGATATATGCATAAATTCTTGCATTTGAAACAACACTGAGGATAAGTGTATAACCATAGGAGCATATATGCGTAAATTCTTGCATCCGAACCAGCTCCAATGATTTCTGAACCAACACTTAGGATATATGAATAAATTCTTGCACCTGAACCAGGGCTGAGGATATATGTATAACCAATGGAACATATATGCATAAATTCTTAAATCCGAACCAGCTCCAATGGTATATGCATAAATTCATCGATCTGAACCAGCACTGAGGGTGCATGCATAACCCACAGAGGATATATGCATAAATTTCTGAATCTGAACTAACGTTGATGATATATGCATAAATATTTGTGTATGGACCAACTCTGATGATATATGCATAAATTCTTGCATCTGAACCAGCATTGAGGATATATGCTAAACCCACAGAGGATATATGCATAAACTCTTGGATCTGAACCTCCTCTGGTAATGTATGCATAAATTCTTCCATCTGAACCAACACTGAGGATATATGCATAGCCCACTGAGGATGTATGCATAAATTTTTGCATCTAAACAAGTCTGATGATATATGCATGAATTCTTGCATCTGAACCAGCACTGAGTAAATATACATCACAAACACTGAGGATATATGGATAAATTCTTTAAAGTTTCTGAACTAACACAGGATATATGCATAAATTCTTAATCTAAACCAACAAGGTGAATATACGTATAAATTCTTGCATCTGAACCAGCAATGAGAATACATGCATAAATTCTTATATCTGAATCAACACTGAGGATAGGTGGGTAACCCACAGAGAAAATTTGCATAAATTCGTCCATCTGAACCAGCAATGAGGACGTAAGCATAACCAACAGAAGATATATTCATAAATTCTTGAATCTGAACCAATTCTGGTGATATATGCAATAGTTCTTGCATTTAAACCAACAAGGAGGATATATCCATAAATTCTAACAGCTGAAGCAATAAGATGATATCTAATTGAAGTCTCTTGCATCTGAACCAATACAGATGACATATGCATAAAATCTTGGATCTCAACCAACTTTGATTATAAATGCACAACAATTCTTGCATCTGAAACAACATTGAGGATATGTGCATTCCATACAAAGGATATATGCATAAATTCTTGTATCTGAACCGACTCTGAGGAATTATCCAGTCCAATACATATCTTTATATACAACGAAATAAAATATACATAACATGTTTGACACAAAAACAAAGGGTTAATTTTTTCTAGTGAAATTTGCGCCCTCAAATGACAGTTGGATCTTTCAACTTACAAAAAAAAAAAAAAAAAAAAAAAAAACGCAAAATTTCACCTTCTCCAGAAAATTAATCCTGAATAATACATACCCTGCCACTCCTCAAAATGAAATTTGTTAGAGAGAGAGACCTTCTGGACCACGTCCTATGTTAAGTGAAGTCTAGTCATTTCAGTTAGAGTAAAAGAAAGTTTGTCTCTTAGTTTTTCTACCACTTCTGTTTTTCATCTGAAAAGATTTCTTATTTGTTATAATAATAATAATAATAATAATAATAATAATAATAATAATAATAATAATAATAATAATAATATAATAATAATAATAATAATAATAATAATAATAATATCCAACGGAAATAAGATCCAACGGTAATAAGATCCAATGGTACCTGAACCGGAATAAGGGATACCAACATTAACAAACTATTCGGAACCAACCAGAAAAGACTATACAGCCAACTAGGAGGGGAAGACAACCACCAAGAAATTCCTGAAGCCGAACCAAGTAAGAGACTCTGGGAAAACATATGGAGCAATCCGGTATCACCCAACAAGCATGCAACTTGGCTCCAGGAAGTTAAAGAAAAAGAAACAGGGACAATAAAACAAACATTCACTGAAATCACGACAGACACAGTCAGACACCAACTAAAGAAAATACCCAACTGGAAAGCTCCAGGTCCCGATGAAGTCCATGGATACTGGCTTAAAAACTTCAAGGCTCTACACCCACGAATAGCAGAACAACTCCAGCATTGTAACAAATCACCATGCGCCCAAAAGGATGACCACAGGAACAACATCCTTAGTACAAAAAGACAAGACTAAGGGAAATATAGCAAGTATCTACAGGCCTATCACCTGCCTACCAATAATGTGGACGTTACAAACAGGTATCATCAGCAGAAAGGCTATATAACTACCTAGAAGATACAAACACCATCTCCCACCAACAGAAAGGCTCCAGAAGGAAGTATAGGGGCACAAAAGACCAGCTCCTGATAGACAAAATGGTAATGAAGAACATGAGGAGAAGGAAAACCAACCTAAGCATGGCATGGATAGACTATAAGAAAGCCTTCGACATGATACCACACACATGGCTAATAGAGTGCTTGCAAATATATGGGGCAGAGGAAAACACCATTAGCTTCCTCAAAAATATAATGTGCAACTGGAATACAATACTTACAAGCTCTGGATTAAGATTCGCAGAGGTTAATATCAGGAGAGGGATCTTCCAGGGCGACTCACTGTCCCCACTACTCTTCGTAGTAGCCATGATTGCCATGACAAAAGTACTGCAGAAGATGGATGCTGGGTACCAACTCAAGAAAAGAGGCAACAGAATTAACCATCTGATGTTCATGGACGACATCAAGCCGCAGGGTAAGAGCATCAAGGAAATACATACCCTAATCCAGACTGTAAAGATTGTATCTGGGGATATCAGGACGGAGTTTGGAATAGAAAAATGTGCCTTAGTCAACATACAAAAGGACTGAAGGGATAAAGCTACCAGATGGGAACAACATCAAACATAAATGAGACGGGATACAAATACCTGGGAATAATGGAAGGAGGGGATGTAAAACACCAAGAGATGAAGGACACGATCAGGAAAGAGTATATGCAGAGACTCAAGGCGATATTCAAGTCAAAACTCAACGCCGGAAATATGATAAAAGCCATAAACACATGGGCAGTGCCAGTAATCAGATACAGCGCAGGAATAGTGGAATGGACGAAGGCAAAACTTCGCAGCATAGACCAGAAAACGAGGAAACATATGACAATACACAAAGCACTACACCCAATAGCAAATATGGACAGACTATACATAACACGAAAGGAAGGAGGGAGGGGACTACTAAGCATAGAGGACTGTGTCAACATCGAGAACAGAGCACTGCAGCAATATCTGAAAACCAGTGAAGACGAGTGGCTCAAGAGTGCATGGGAAGAAGGACTGATAAAAGTAGATGAAGACCCAGAAATATACAGAGACAGGAGAATGACGAGCAGAACGAGAACAGAGGAATGGCACAACAAACCAATGCACAGACAATACATGAGACAGACTAAAGAACTAGCCAGCGATGACATGTGGCAATACGAAAAATGAAACCATAAACACATAGCAAGCGAATGTCCGGCACTTGCACAGAACCAGTACAAAAAGAGGGATGATTCAGTAGCAAAAGCCCTTCACTGGAGCCTGTGCAAGAAACACCAGCTACCTTGCAGTAATAAGTGGTATGAGCACCAACCTGAAGGAGTGATAGAAAACAATCACGCAAAGATCCTCTGGGGCTATGGTATCAGAACAGATAGGGTGATACATGTAAATAGACCAGAATGAAGTCTACCGATTCCTATGCCCCATCTGTGGATGTCCCGGCTTTTACATTGATATGACTACTATGAAATTGTCCAAGAGTATTTCTTGTCATGCACAAGAAGGAGCAATTAAAAACCATACCATGACAGCACTCCTTTACAACAAGAAAAGCCCTCACTGAATACAACGCAGGGAGTGCTCTTCGTCCCCACCAACTTAATTAAGAAGACATGAATATAAATAATAATATAAATAATACCAGACCAAGCAACACCCCCAATCAAAGAATACCAGATGAGACAAGCAGCCCAGCAGCCAAGAATAATTCGAGCTGCCGTGATGTCACACAATCTCACGCAATGCCCAGGGATGTCATGCCCCAGCCTCGATGGTCTGCCAGGCTGCAACAATGCGACCTTCAACAATGAGAAGTATCTTGAAAGAAACTTTCTCCAACCAATAGCAGGAACACACTGCATAACCAACCAATGCAGAATCAGCGAATGGTTGATCCCCTGCTAACCTACCAATATATATTGAGTAGATCATGACAGCATCTACAGTCTACTCTGACCCACTGCCGTGATCATACTCGGATGATACCGAGAGAAACATTGGCCACAACAAGAAAATGACTAAACCTAATATTGACATATACCTTAATTTGTTTATTTACTTTCTGTAATCATTAAATTTTAAAGAGCAATATCACTGAAATTGACTCCTCCTGATGAATCATATCAGCACAATACTCGCCAGATGTAATAGCAGAGAGAAAGTAATTATTAGGAAATAGAGAAGACTATTTACAAGTTAAATGCAGCTGATGCAACATGGTTTTCAATATTATTATTATCATTATTATTATTTGTCTATCACATTCATCTTATTCGACTGTGAGGTTTTTACAGTATGGGGCTCGGGTTGCATCCTCCCTCCTTCGGAGTACATCACTTTTCTTACTATGTGCGCTGTATATGGTAGCATACTTTCCTGCTTGAGTCCTGGAACTACTTCGTCGTCTAGTTTTTCCAGGTTCCTTTTTGGGGATCTTGGGATCATACCTAGTGTTCCTATGATTATAAGGACAATTTCCACTGGCATATCCCATATCCTTCTTATTGCTATTTTCAGGTTTTGATACATATCAATTTTTTCTCTTTCTTCTGTACTCTGGTGTCCCATGGTATTGCGACATCAATGAGTAATACTTTCTCCATGATTTTGTCAATCAGCATCATGTCTGGTCTATTGCCACATATCATCCTATCTGTTCTGATACCAGAGTCCCAAAGGATATTTGCCTGATTGTTTTTTATCACTCCCTCAAGTAGGTGCTAGTACCACTTATTAGTGCAAGGTAGCTGGTGTTTCTTGCACAGGCTCCAGTGCAAGGATTTTGCTACTGAATCATGCCTATTTTAGCACTGGTTCTGTACAAATACAGGACATTCACTAGGTATGCAGTTTATAGTCTCGTTTTTCATTTTGTACTTTCAGCATGTGGGTGAGATGTTATTTCTATCTATGGTTCTTTGGACATATCTGGTTTTTAGGGTAAGATATTGTGCCACTGTTAGCATTCATTCTGTTTCCTTCTTGAATTTTCCCCTCTGTAGTCATTGCCATGTTTCATTGCTGGCCAGTTTTTTAGTCTGTCTCATGTACTGTCCGTGTATTGGTTTGTTGTGCAACTCTGCTCCTCTGTTTTTCATTCTTCTGTCTCTGTATATTTCTGGGTCTTTGTCTACTTTTATTAGTCCTTCCTATGCATTCCTTAGCCACATGTTTTCACTGGTTTTCAGATATTGCCCAAGTGCTCTGTGCTCAATGTTGACGCAGTCCTCTATGCTTATTAGCCCTCTCTCTCCTTCCTTTCATATTATGTATACTCTGTATTAAGTCTTGGGTGTAGTGTTTTATGTATTGTCATGTGTTCCCAGTTTTCTTGTCTTTGCTGTGGAGTTCAGCCTTTGTCTACTACACTATGTCTATCCTGTAACTGATTACTAGTACTGCCCATGTGTTTATAGCTTTCTTTGTGTTTCCGGCATTGAGTTTGACATGAATGTCACCTTAAGTCCCCTGCATGTATTCTTTCCTGATAATGTCTTTCATCTCTTGGTGTTTTATATCCTGTCCTATTATTCTCAATTACTTGTATACTGTCTCATCTGTGCTTAATGCTATTCCCATCTGGTAGCTTTATCTCTTCAGTCCTTGTCACTGGCTTCTTGTATGTTGATCAAGGTACATTTTTCTATTCCAATCTCCATCCTGATGTCCCCAGATACAATTCTTACAGTCTGGATTAGGGTATATATTTCCTTGATACTCTTACCATTCGTTCATGACCATCAGGTGGTTAATTCTGTTGCCTCCTTTCTTGAGATGGTATCCAATATTCATCTTCTGCAGTACTTTTGTTGTGGGAATCATAGCTAATATGAAGAGTAGTGGGGACAGTGAGTCACCGTGAAGGATCCCTCTCCTGATGTTAACCTCTGCTAGTCTTATCCCAGAGCTTGTAAGTACTGTATTGTATTTTTTTTAGGAAGCTGATGGTGTTTTCCTCTGCCCCATATATTTTCAGGCATTCTATCAGACACATCTGTGGTATCATGTTAAAGGCTTTCTTGTAGTCAATCCATGCCATGCTTAGGTTGGTTTTCCTTTTCTTACTATTCTTCATTACCATTTTGTCTATCAGGAGCTGGTCTTTTGTCCCCCTACACTTCCTTCTGCAGCCTTTCTGTTGGTGGGGGATGGTGTTTGTATCCTCTAGGTGGTTGTATAGCGATTCATTGATGATACCTGTTAGTAACTTCCACATTACTGGTAGGGAAGTCATAGGCCTGTATTTACTTGCTATATCTCCCTTGTTCTTGTCTTTCTGTACTAAGGATGTTCTCCCTTTACCATCCATTTGGGTTCATGGTGGTTTGTGATACAACACTGGAGTTGTTCTGCTATGCGTGGGTGTAGGGCCTTGAAGTTTTTAAGCCAGTATCCATGGACTTCATTAGGACCTGGAGCTTTCCAGATGGGTATTTCCTTCAGTTGGTGTCTGATTCTGTCTGTCGTGATCTTGATAAATCTTTGTTTTATTCTCCGCATTTCTTCTGACTTGACTTTCTGGAGCCATGTTGCATGTTTATAATATGATACCAGATTGCTCTGTATTTTTTCCCAGAGTCTTTTACTGGGTTCAGCTTCAGGAATTTCCTGCTCTCGATGTTGTTGCAGTCTTCTATACTTAATAGTCTAGTCCTCTTCTTTCTTTCATGTTATGCATTGTCTATTTGTATTTGCTCTTTGGTGTAGTGCTTTATGTATAGACATGTGTTTCCTAGTTTTCTGGTCTGCTGTGGAGTTCAGCCTTTATCCACTCCACTACTCCTGCGCTGTATCTGATTACAGGTGCTGCCCATGTGTTTATGGCTTTCAACATGTTTCAAGTGTTGAGTTTTGACTTGAGTATTGCCTTAAGACTCTGCATATATTCTTTCCTGATCATGTACTTCATCTCTTGGTGTTTTATAACCTCTCCTTTTATTATTCTCAGGTATTTGTATCCTGTCTCACATGTGTTTGATACTATTTCCATCTGTTAGCTTTATCCCTTCAGTCCTTATCACTTTGCCTTTTTATATGTTGACCAAGGCATTTTTTTCTATTCCAAACTCCATCCTTATGTCCCCAGATACAATCCTTACAGTCTGGATTGGTGTCATCCATGAACATCAGGTGTTTGGCTGTATAGTATTTTCTGGTTGGTTCCGAAGAGCTTGGTCTGTTGATCTCCTTCAAGCCTCTGTCGTATGTCTTCTTTTGCGTTGTTTAGTCCCTTCTCCTGTAATTTGTATTTCCCGTTCAGTTCCCCCCTTGTTTTCTTGCTTCTTAGCCGCTTTGCTGCCATCTCTTTCAATTTACTAAAGTAAGATGACATCACAATGATTTGTTTTTCCAGGTACCATTTCTAAGGTGGTTGCTGTTTTGGTTTCAGTTGGGTTGGTTATGATTTTTCTCCCTTAGTTTGTTTGTGTTGTAGGCTTTCATGGAGGGGATCTTTGTTCTTTCTGCATTTAGCTTCATTTATTGCCTGATCTTTTCCCCCCATCCTGACCTCTCTGTTACATCTTCGGTGTTTCTTCCTGTGCCGTTGTTTAGTAGCTCATCATTCCTGTCTTCTTCAGTGGTATCATCTCTTAGTTCTTCCTGTCCTTCGTTGCTGGGTGTTATTTCTCTTTCCAGTTACTCTCTTTCTGTTGAGGAAAGCCATTTTTTTATGTTCCCCTATTTGGTCTGCCAGCCTCTGTTCTGTTTGAAGGGTGTTATTTCTCTCATTCCATATGTTGGCCAATCCTCCTCTGTATCCTCTGCTTTTGGTTGCTTCTGATGTAGCATCTCCGTATTTCCTTATTTTCTTCTCTTGTCCATTTCTTCTTCTGGTATATCTCTGTAGCTCCAGTCACTGTTTGTGGTTGCTGTCGTTGTTATGGTGGTCAGTTGCTGGATGACGACCCTCACTCACGTACCTGACCTTCCTCCCGTCAACTGGGGTGCATACCTAGCTGCCGGACGAAGCTCCTCTGTTGCCAGAGGTTCCATTTACGTCGTTGTCGTTTAGCCTTTCATTTCTCTCCATCATTGCTGAGTTTTGCTATTTAACCCATAGCTGGACCCTACCCATTCAGTAACAAGTACGCATTTACAGCTGAGTAGACTGAGGAAATTATGGTAAAGATTCTTCCCCAAGGAATCAACGCCGAGGAGGGTGATCACCCATCCAACTATTGATTAAGTTTGTTTATATAATTTAAAACGTAATTCTTCTTAGATACCTATGCATCACTCTTACCATTAGTAAGTTCTCGCAAAAATATTTGAAGAGAGAGAGAGAGAGAGAGAGAGAGAGAGAGAGAGAGAGAGAGAGAGAGAGAGAGAGAGAGAGAGAGTTCTGTTTCAGGTACAGAAGTATGGACTTACTATCACCTGCCTGGGTAATTAACACAGGTTTTGCAACTACGTAAGCAAAATTTCAGAAACTAGAAAAAAAATGAAAGTAAGTCTAACTTTAATTATCTTTTAAATTAGCCATACTGAGTTCCCTGTTTTTACTGTCTACCGTAATACATAAAACATACATAAAACATAATAATAATAATAATAATAATAATAATAATAATAATAATAATAATAATAATAATAATAATAATAATAATGTTCATGAAGTTCCATTTGAATATTCATCGTGATTTGTATAACCACATAAGATACAAGATGCAAAGAAGGAAATAAAAGCATCAAACGAATGATGAAAAAGTGCAACAAAAAAAATCTCCAACAAATACTGTGAGTAATGCTGAAGAGAGCAAGAATACAAAAAAAATTTTTGAAAGAAAGAAACAAATAAATAAATAAAAAATAAATAAATAAATAAATAAATAAATAAATAAATAAATAAATGAAAAGGTCTCGCCACACCTTCCCCTATCGTGGAACCCAATTGCTTTTTTGCCTTACCCAACAAACGTGGTCACAATTTCGTATATATTTTTTCTTTTATTCCCTTCACAACAAATTCTTGGCCATCAGGCACTTGCAAAATATAATAAAAATGAATATTTGAGGAGAAATTGCTGTCCATTATGAGTTAGTGACGACTCGACATGATGTACAAAATTTCATAATTTGTTCATAAAATGAACACAGATAAAATTAAGCTGTTAAAAATAGTCATATAGTAAATTTATGCCTGGAATTAGCTGGTAATATGAACACAGATGAAATCAAGCTGAGAAATACATTTCCATAGTAAATAAATGCCTGGAATTTAAAATGAACACAGATGAAATTAAGCTGAGAAATTCGTTAATAAAGTAAATGAATGCCTGGAATTTAAATTGAACAGACGAAATCAACAAATGAAAAAAACATGTTTACTATATTAATTGTATGCCCGGAATTAGATAATAAAATGAACACAGATATTAAGCTATGCATTTATATAATAAATATTGCCTGGAATTCGATGATAAAATGAAAACAGAGAAAAATAAGCTGTGAATGGCATGTGAAATAGTAAACATATCTGGAATAAAAGAAGAAAACTCACTATATGAAAAAAATCTCCTAAAGTATGTTTTCATGCGTCGATTTTTTTAAGACGTATATTTACCATATAAAATTACTTCACACCTCAATTTCATCCGTGATCTTATCAGCTATTTTGAATTTTTGTAAATCGTGTCTATGAATCACATACTCACTCATAATAATAGTGAACATTACATCCACCTCAAATATTTACTTTTATCATATCCTGAAAGTGCTCTGGGGCCATGGAATTGTTGGAAGTTTAAGCCATAATTCAAAATGTGAAAAAAAAACCTAAGTGACCCCAAGACCTTCAGGAGCCGATGGTTAAGATGATGACAAAATCTAATTAGGAAAGTATGATGGACCATTGATCTGAAAACTCTTCTATCAATACTTCTTTTGTCATTGTATGAACGTGGCAGCAACATACGTTTGAAAAGAATATTTTGCAATCAATTTTTCTTAGCTTGCATCGAAGAGAGTTATACTACCGTCTGCTTCAATTTATAGGCCTCCGGGTCACCAACATTATTTTTATTTGATCTTTTTGCATTTGTTTTATTTGTTTATAATTTGAGAAGTTAAATATTTTACCAGTTTATATAGAATCTTCTGGTCATTTTCTACCTGATAAGCATGTAATTGAAACAGCCACAGTGCCCTCATAACTTCTCGAATTCTTCACACTTTTTGGATAAGCTGCCACTACAAAGCCTTTGATCCAATGCAAGTAACTCTGATGACCGGCAGTGGGATTCGAACCTGCTTCCCGAGTATCAAGACAAGGTCACGACGCCAAAAAGTGTGGTGAATTGGAGAAGTAAGGGGGCATTATGGCTATTACAATTAAATTGTATCAGGGTTTAAACTTCACAAATCCCGTAGTATCCAAAGAATTACATAAATATATATACTTGCTAAGGGCACATCGGTATGGGGGAATGGGCCGGATTGAGGGGGAGGGTAGGTTCAGCATGTCCACACAAAAAATGAAAGAAATAAAATTGAAACATCCAAGAAACTTAATATAAACACGCGTATATAATAAACACGCAGCGTCAAACAGTATTTCCCGTGAAAAAAGTACAGCGTTCGGCAGAATATTTCCCAAAATAAAATAATAAATAAAACAATCACATTTCCATAACCAATTTCCATAAATTTCCAGCGCTATCTGCATCCATTTTTCACGGGATAAGGACAGTCAGCTGAGATTTACAGAGATAGGCTGGAATTTCCATTTGGAGATAAACAAAAACAAAGAAATATACGACTGTCCCGTACGCGAATTATACTGATGATGTACGTATTGTATTCGCTAGCTGGGAAGCAATGCAATAAGACATTTCTGCATGTCTACGAATACAAAATCAATAATTAATAGTCGCTGACTGGCAACTTTTGTTATGAGCTGTTTGTACATGTATTTCTGGATACCGATAAATTAATGTGGGAGGAAAGTATATGTTTCATCAGCCTTGTTTCATTAAGATGACGTAACAACGCATCAATTCTTGCGTCATCACACACGCTCTTACGTCATCACAAACGTCAAAGACTTATGCAATAAAAGTTCCCTTCGGTTACCAATTGCCAACGTCATCAAAATTCCTTGCGGAAGTACTTGACTTTTCATATGCCCAGGGAAATCGGAATCTTGACTGAAAATTGCAATGCATCATTGGTAGGCTGGGTCGCCATCTGTCAAATGTTTGACCTCTTTTTGAGATCAGGTGTTGTGTGTATTATGTATGAATGTATATATATATAAATTTTTGTATAAACATAGTATATATAATACATACATATGCATATTTACATTATATACACACATACACACACACACACACACACACACATATATATATATATATATATATATATATATATATATATATATATATATATATATATATATATATATATATATATATATACTTATAGATATTATATATATATATATATATATATATATATATATATCTATATATATATATATAGATATATATATATATATATATATATATATATATATATATATATAGATATATATATATATATATATATATATATATAATATATATATATATATATATATATATATATATATATACACACACACACACACACACACACACACACATATATATATATATATATATATATATATATATATATATATATATATATATATATATATATACAGTATGCGTGTAACCAATACATAAAATGTGTGTAGAGACGGTAACAAAAATATATGCAGAACACAAGGTGTGTGTAGAGACGGTCTTAAAAATTATGTATTGAAAATAAGGTGTGTGTAGAGATAGTAATAAAAAGAATATACAAAACACAAGGCGTATGTAGAGACGGTAATACAAAATACTGAACTGGGAAAATTCACTTAGAACGAAATCGTTAGACAATTATCTAGTTTTCAAAAAATCTCTCCGTGTAACCGAGACTGGTTTTTCGAGGGCGATGTAAATGTATAATAATACATACTACATACATACGTGCATAGATACTTATTGTCATTTGTGTTTTATGAAAATAGTTGAAAACTTATTTTGAAACTAATACACTACGTAACATGAAGTCCTCTTGACGCGAATAACTATCCAAGAAATATACAAAACATAAAAAATACAAGTACCTTACATGCCTCTTAAATCGTCAAATGACATTTTCAAAGAACGATGAAAGCTGGACACCACCGCAAAATTTCCTTTTTCTATTGTAGAGAAACCGGGTTTACACAGGAGCCATTCGTCACCTGCAGAGCCCTCTGTCGCCAATTCTGTAAGCATGCAGCCAGAAACCAGCGCCCAGCGGAGAGAGAGACAGACTTTCGCATATTTCACTGTTGTCAGCGTAG
Organism: Macrobrachium nipponense; assembly: GCF_015104395.2. Classification (NCBI taxonomy): domain Eukaryota; kingdom Metazoa; phylum Arthropoda; class Malacostraca; order Decapoda; family Palaemonidae; genus Macrobrachium; species Macrobrachium nipponense. The sequence goes on from NC_087200.1 coordinate 39,939,672, forward strand.
ATTTAGGCTTTTTCATTTATTTATTTACCTTATCTTGTAGCGTAGAAGTGGCAGGTGGTGCGCCAGGTGGAATCTATGCTACAGATACGAGCCGAATTTTGATGAAGAGGGCAAGGGCGATCCTCCTTTGGCTTGTTATCTACGCGTCACCTCCAAAGGGATAGTAATAAACACGGCGTACCAATGAGTTCTGCCATGACCCCTAGATATCAAGCCAAAGAAACACCACCAGGACGTTGTAAAGGTCACCTGGGATGTCAGAGACTGATGCCTAAGCTAGACTCGGTTCTATGAATGTCGTCGACACAATTCCTATGCGTTTTGGTTAAGTACAGAACAGCGAATGGTTTCGAAAATGGAAACAAATCACATCCCAGTAGCTGGGCAGTGTCGTGAGTGCATTGCTTATTTCCCATCATAGTCTCTTTCTTTCATCTTACTCTCGACGCTCTCCTGACAATTGCTTCAACTTTATTTTCAGCGCTCAATGACCTCACAGGTCTCAGCACATGGCCTTTGACCTCTAAATCTTATATTCCAACTCCAATATCGTTGCTAATAAAAGCAAAATATGATTTAGAGAATATTGTAGGCCTAAATTCAGACTGCGTACTCAAAACCACGTCTACCAACTCATAACTATCGATGGAATTGCAATGTCGATTTTACATCCAAGGGAAAAGAGCAAATATTGATAACTGGAGAGAATAATGAAATCGAATCGAATATAAAATTTAGGCAAAAGGCCAAGAGCTGTGACCTATGACGTCATTCAGCGCTGAAACGGAAACTGACAGTAAAAAGGTTTTACAGGCGTAACGGGAGGATAACCTCACAGAAGAGGGTGAAAAACAAGATGGAAGAAAAAGAATATGAACGAATGTACAGAAAAAGGAATGAAAGGGGCTGCAGCTAGGACTGAAGGGACACCGCAGAGACCCTTCAGTACTGACGGCACCACTCCTTTATGGCGGATAGCAGGAGAGCAGTACAAGCAGATTTTATATCAAGGTATCAGCTTGGCCCTTTCACACTATGCGATTCTTGTCGGACCAAGATACGATTGCAGTGCCGGATCTAAATGCGACACAAAATTGCGCAAATCGTACATTTGTCCGACTGCCGTACAAAGTGATCGAATTTTTGACAAGCGCTTGCAGTCTGCTCTCAGCCTGTAGTGGTGACTAGATGGACTTGAAAAGAAAATTATTGTCTTTATTTATTGCATTTAAGAAAAAAGAAGAGAAAACCTAGAATTCACTGGGTACACCCTTTGAATACACAAAGGCACTTGTATGGTGCATTTGCCACAATTTTCGAGGAGCTGAAGAGAGCTAATGTTAATTTTTCAATTACTTCAGAATGTCTAAAACAACATTTGAGGAATTCTTGTCACGTCTACATGACCAGTTGCTAAAAGAAATAAGACATTCAGAGATGATATTTCGCCAGCACAACAACTGGCAGTTACCATCAAGTAAGAGGAAATAATATGGACCTTTCCTTGTAAATTTGCTTTTCCATATAGAAATTAAAAAGGAGAAATGAAAACAACTAGTGTTAGCTGAAACATCTCTATTTATCAAAAGTATAAACTGATATATCTATATAAAAAACTAAAATCTTTTACTTGATATAAAAAATCCATATCTCTCCCTGTTTCATTAATTAATGTAAATGAAACGTAAGTGTTAACTATAAAAACTTCTCAAAAAATCATATATATCGAAATCAAAAGCTTTTAGTCATCTTTTTTATCAATAATCTGCCGATAACCTTCTAATAATTTCAGTATCAAAATGTATATGTAACCTTAATGAAAAAAGCAGCAAATCATTTAGTAAATCATTTCTCGGTAGTTTATACTGTAGTTCTTTCTTATTTACGAATAACACTATTGTTATTATTATTATTGTATGGTGTTTTTTCGTTGCATGGAACCAGTGGTTATTCAGCAACGGGAATAACACTATTTATATCCCTCAAATGTTTTCAATACCCAATGCAACCGATCACCAGATGCAGTGGAAGTCTACTGCTGTCGCACGTATATGCAGGAAAAAATCGCATAGTGTGAAGACACGTATTGAAGGCAATGGCCAACTGCAATCGCGTCTGGGTGCAGCACCGGACATGGCCAGTAGGGCCTGTCGGCTGTAATGCGATGCCGGACCGACATAGTGTGAAAAGGTACATTAGAGATAATAGTCGACTGCTAGTCGCATGTAGGTCCGACATCGTGTCGCATTTACGTACGACATAGTGTGAAAGGGCCTATTACACGGTGTCTCTCACCCGATCTGCACCATCACTGTTGCTAGGTTAATTTTTTCTTTAATAACTTATTACACGTTAAAAACAAGCATTAGTTTGTGAACGATTTCGTAGTCGTACTTTACATTCACATGAAATAAAAAGACGAATATTGTTTTCATGTCGTGAAAATTTTATGCCTTCACAAAATGAAATCAATAATTCTGAGGATAGAGAATCATAGTTCCACTGAAAGTAATCAATTGAAATTGTAAATTTTATGGAATTTCACTATGAATTGCCCCGTAAATACTCGTCATATGAAAATAAAATCCATTTGTTAGTTTATAAAAACAAAAGCCGTCCGTTCTTAGTCCAATATTATTAAATTTATTTCAATATTACTCAAAGACATTAATTCATTCGTGTGTTCATATGCTCATTATCAGAGAATAAGGGACCTCTCATGGCAATTACTTATATAACAACAAAATCCATTTGTTATTATATAAAATAAAAAAAAAATTGTACGTTTTCAATCCGATCTATTATTAACGTAAATCATCAATATCTGAAATGTAAATTTTACGACATTTCCTTATGAATTAAACGGTAAATACTTACCATATAAATAAAACCCATTTTGTTGGTTTATAAAGACAAAAGCTAAACCATCTAAATCCAAAGGTATCAACGCTAATTTTGTGCATTCATTCATACATGAGTTCATACGTCTACTACCACAGAACTGAAGAACTTCTCATAACAAATACTTATCATATAAAATCAAAATCCATTTTGTTAATTTATAATATCAAGAGCTTTACGTTCTCAGTTTATTATTATTATTATTAACTGTAAGTACATCAATTCCTTTGCGTGTTCACATGCCTATTATCATATAACAATTAAATCCTCTTTTTTTTTTGTTTATAAAATCAAAAGTCATAGTCTCAATACTGCATCATTAACTTCAGTTCAAGTTTTCCTAAATAAAACAATGCATTTGTGTTTCATATGCCTATATCAGAGAACTGAGGAATTCTCGCCTCTGAGGAATCAATACCTCTTAGCATACCAATCGCTCTGATATATAGGAGCCGTCAATGTCACCCACTGGTCGAAACGCAATAAAGGGCCATTTCACCACAATAGGCGACCTCATTAGCGTCCAGATTATCCATTAGAAACCTGTTTAATCTCAAATGAGATATCACTTATGAAATTAACGTCCGTCAGCGAGACGTGTGCTTCTGATTGTATCGTAGTGAGAGAGGCTTAAGGATACATAAAAAAAATATGATAAATATATCTAACGGCCCCATAATATTTCCTTTAAGATTAATAAAGAATTTTAGGTGAGACCGTCTGTACAAAGAAATTCCATTCATTTAGGTGACCGAAAATCCGACTACTATGTTTCATTTAACACCCTTTAAGATGTACTAAAAATAAATAACTCAATACAACATCTGTTCCGTCATTAATTCTCTGAATTTTTATAAAAATCGGCCAAGCAATTCATCAGATATTTTACTTATAAAAACTAGTCTCTCAGCATCAGATATAATATGACAGACAAAGGCCTCACCACTTCAAATGGAAAATTATGGAAATGTCGAGCAAGCATCACTGTAGTTCCCTGACATTTTGTGCGAGGAGATCAGCTTCAAATAACGTATAAACGAACACGCAGGAAAGTATGGAACTAGAACAAGGAAAGATTTCGTGCCACGCCATAATAGCATTGAATATCAAATATTCTATGAACTTCGTCTATCCGAAAGTTTCAAAACTAAAGTAGCTTGGCTGGGTAACCAACAACAACAACCACAGCAGCAGAAGCAACAACAGAATAAGAGCAATAATAGTAATTAGCCAGAGGAGAATGACGTAAACGTATCATTTTCCCCAAATACAAAAAGTTAACGATTGAACAATCATATCTATAACTCATGCCTCTACATCAGTATTTACAGTGAGGGTGAATATAGGAAAACAATGTAATATGTAAACGTTACTGTGTTCTCTATTGTACAAATAACAATATTACATAAGACAAAGGAGTTTCTATAACTTAGAAATGGGACGCTTTTAGATTTACAAAATGGAACAAGAAACATATCAAATCTTGCGAAGGGCAAGTGTCAATATGGCATAAACGAAAGTGACCAGGAAGGAGGGGGAGCGTAAACCAGGAGCAAAGATGCATAAAAAAGGGAACTCAAAAGTGTTTTAACTGAAGCAATATATATATATATATATATATATATATATGATATATATATATATATATATATATATATATATATATATATAGATATATACAGTTTGGGTAAAAATGATTGACGCGTCCTATAGATCCTACTGCATGCACGCAATACCTCGGAATACTTATTCACTACGATGCTGTATGTGCTTGATTGATGTTTTTATTTTTAAGGGTTCTAATACTTGGTGCGACCCCACGCTTCTTTTTAACTGCTTGAAGTCGTCCTGGAACACTCTTCGCTAAGTTTTCAAGGATGGTTTCGGGAAAGTTCTCCCAAATGTCTCTGACCTCTCTCTATAGTTTCTCGAGACTGGAGGTGTCGCGGTCCCTTAATTGTGCTTTGATGATGCCACCCCACAAATTCTCAATGGGATTGAGATAGGGGCTATGGCCAGGCCAGTCGCCAAGAAAAGGGATTTTACAGAATTTAAGGAGATCTCTGACTGTTTTTGCCCTATGACAAGGGGCACCGTCCTGCCTGAACACCTTTGCATTACATTTGACCATTGACGGTACCAAATATTCCATTAACAGCTCAGAGTAGTTGTACTGGTTCAGCTCAGAGTAGTTGTACTGGTTCATAGTAACATTCTTGGGCAGTGTTACCAACGCCCTTTTGCCGTGGTATGAAAAGGCAACCCCAGAACATCAAAGAATACCAGGGGTGCTTCGTGGTCGTATTCATGTACTTCTCCCGGTAAGGGTCACTACTACGGGATCGGTAAACCTTCCTTGAAGGGCCTGAGGACACTCTGAATGTGACTTCGTCACTATAAAGGATCCTTTTAAAGTGCTGGAGGGTTAAATTCTTCAACATACGCCTAGCATATTAAAGGCGATTCCTAATGTGACACCTCATTAGGAGCGTTTTTTTCTTGGCAGCAAGACAACGGTAGCCCAAGCCGTCCTTTATGTACTTTCTTACGGTATAGCACAGATATGACTGAAGATTTTCCTGTTTTGCTCATTCAGCTGTTTAGAGGAAGCCCTTGGATTCTTCTCAATAGCAATTCGAAGAAATCTGAGGTCTCTGTTGGTTAGTTTCCTCTTTCTCCCTGTCGATGTTCCAACATGGGGTTGGGCCTCTCGCCCTCATCCTTGAACTTCTTAATCCAGTGCTGGGCAGTTCTGACTGTCACACCGACACTAGCAGCATTTTCGGAGGTTGACACTTTTTTTTGCTTGTATAAAAGCAACTACCTGAGCACCTGTGTTTCAGTAATGTGCTTATTACCCGGCATAATCCAGCACTACACTGCAAAAACCACAGTTAACTATGCGTGGAAACAGGTTTCACAAAGTAATGTTACTAGGCAACAGAGCCCTCCCACCCACCGCAACATCAGGGTAGGGGGGACGGGTGTTTTGTGAGAGGGAAAAGGAAGGGTACGTGATTGCCAGACGTATATTTACGACATTTAATTCGCCCAATACTGGAGTCGAGAACGTTGCTGCTGCCCTTTTTGCAAAAATAATTGACGGCGTCAATCATTTTTACCAAACTGTATATATAACGGTGGTCTAACTTGGCAATGGGACGCTTCTATAGATTTGCAAAATGGAACAACGAGAAAGATTTTATATACTGAGACGCGTAAGATGGCAATAAATAAATAAATAAATAGATAAATAAATAAAATAAAATAAAAATGCAAATATGGCAAAACAATACTAAAATTGAAGGAGACACAGGCAAAATAGGAGCGTAAATTCACTAAAAACTAGAAATATAAAAATGTGCTTTAATGGAGAGTAAAGAGTATATAGATCAAAATTCTAGTGTGTAAAACCAAACGTATATGATGAAGTATAACACGGTATTTGGAAGCGCGCAAAGAAAGGCTAATCCAAATACAAAACAAATACAACGCGATTAAAAAAACTAAGCACACAAGAAGAAGTAAACGTGAAGGGTCCTTGGGGAAGAAAATAAAATGCACGAGAAAGGAAGAAAAATGGAAGCGAAGTGAAGAATGTTATGAAAAAGAATAGGAAGACTGGGAGCGTACGCAGCACATTGGGTAGAAGAGAGAGAGAGAGAGAGAGAGAGAGAGAGAGAGAGAGAGTTATTCCAGGTTACCGAGGCTAAAATAAAATTTCCATCCAGCAGCTGGAAATTTCACTTCGTTCATCGAACAAAATTTAATCCTTTTCGACTTTCAGAAGTCAAAAAAATCCACTTCATATTTCAGATGTAGTAAACACTCAAGAACGTTATTTTCAGCAGAATATGAAATAAGTTTCGTGATTTGTAACAAAACACGATATCTCCTAGCTTCTCTTGGAAAGTTTTTACTGTCGATATTCTTTTACTTGAACTGACGCATTAAATAAAAAAGTTTTGGGTAATTAAACAAGTTCATATCATACATACAGACAACAGACAGACAGAGACAATTGTCACTGGTTTACGGCAACTATGTTAAATAAAGGGTGTGTGAAGTATGAGACAAAGAAAGTGACAGGCTGGATCTGTAGATGACGCCATATGAGTAAGAGAGAGAGAGAGAGAGAGAGAGAGAGAGAGAAAGAGAAGAGAAGAGAGAGAGAGAGAGAGAGAGAGAGAGAGAGAGAGAGAGAGCTTTTCGCCATCAATTCTCCCGGACTCAATTTGCATAACAATCGGTTGAGAACTTCTGGATGAATTCATGTTCAGAAGACCCTTTCAGGGAATCTACTAAAAAAGGCTAACTCGAATCGTCTATAATTTTTTCTTACAAAGGTAAGGCGACAACAACATTGTTTCCCTTTTGTT
>NC_087200.1:39951951-39969451 GCF_015104395.2 Macrobrachium nipponense
TGTGGAACTTCACTTATTTAGGATAAGAAAGGTGGAATTATTTCGGAAAAGGTGGGGTGGGGGCTGAGGGGAGGTCAGGATGTGAAAGTTAGAAAATAAAGGAAAGGAGGAAAATTTAATAGAGGGGCAGACCCTCTTGCTTCGTTTTTTTATTAGAGAATAGATGGTATGACCGGCAAGGAGGGAAGTCATGATAAGGGTACAATGATGACAGTATGATGATCATGTTTTTGTTGTTGATGATTTTTTTTTTTTGGGGGGGAGTGATGATGATGATGATGATGATTTTTTGGAGGATGATCAGGGAAGTGGTGATTAGATTGCCCATTATCTTGTCATACAATGATTATCATTGTTATCTTATTTGTCTTGAATTGTATTATTTGTATCATTTAGTTTTTGTTTTCTTCTTTTTAACTATTTCATATTCTACGTTCTATAGATTGGGTCTGGTTGGACTCCTTTTATCTTGGGAGCCATCCTTGGCCAAGTTCTAAGGTCTCTCAATCCCTCATTGGTTAGTTCCCTGCTTCTGTCCACTGTAGTTTTATCTGTTGCTGACATCCTTTTCCATGTTCTATTGGCCAATCTGTGGATTCTACAATTTATTTTTTCAATCTGTGCCCTTTCGTGAAGAAGTTCCTGCATTGCGTTGTAGTAAAGTGGGGCTTCCTTGAATGCTCTTCTTATAATTTTATTTTGAAGTGCTTGCATTTTTAGTACTGTGGTTTTGCATGTTGGGGCTAGAATTCCTGTGGGATACTGAAGCTATGGCCTCACCACAGTTTTGTATAGCATGAGGTAAGTTCTAGTGGAGACAGCCTTGAATCTTTTAATTCTTTTGGAAGTGACGTCAGCTTTCTTCTGACAGTTTGTCATATGTTGTTTTAGGCCTGTTCTTTAAATGTAACTCCCAGTACTTTTATGTTGTTCCTGTAAGGTGTTACTCTGCCATTTACTACTATCTCCGATGGATTTATTGTCGATATAAACATGAGTTAGAACTTTTCCTGGCTTGTAGATATTTTCTACTTTTTCTTATATTCATTTATTTTCTCTATTTCCTTGGTTGTTCTTATTGCCAGCATGTTTTTACTTCTTTTGTTGGGAAAAGTAGTTATTTGCTTGTGGTCATCAGCGAACATGATCTGATAGCAACCAGCAGACGGGGCAGGGATATCCCTGGTATAGAAGTTGAATAGGATAGGTGCCAATACACTGCCCTGTGGTACTCCACTTGAGAGAGGAAACTCTGGCCCTGTTACGTTCCCGATCCCGATTTGAGCTTTCCTCTTGTTCAGGAAGCTACAAAGGATTCTCTTTATGAGGTTGGGTATTGTCGTTTCATTTATTTTGTATTTTAACCCATTGTGCCAAACCTTGTCGAATGCCTTAGCAATGTCTCTTGAGATCACATTGCATCCATGTCCCTCAGTTTGTGACATGACCATGGTTTCATAGAGCACTGATGCGGCCAGCTGGGTTCCTTTTCCTTTGGTAAATCCATATTGATCTGCATTGATTAGGCCATTGTCCTGGAGGAATCTGACCAGCCTGTTTTTAATATTGTCTCCACAATTTTCCCTGGGAGTTCAAATAGAGTTATAGGTCTGTAGTTTTTCACTTGCTTGGAATCCTTACCTGGTTTACTCAGAAATTTTATCACACCTGTCTTGTACAAGTCAGGAAATGATCCTATGCTTAGGGTCTCATTTGTCATTTCAATTAGTATTTCAAGCATGACATCTGGAAGTTGTTGCATTCCTAATTTGTATTGGACTTTCCTGGGGCTTTTTTTTTTCTTTCCGCTTTGGATGCTGTTCTTGATTTTATTTAGTTCCACAGGTTTTTTCACGGGATCATTATTCTAGCCTGCTAAGGTCTACTCTGGGAAAAGGTATATATTCTTCTCTTCTCTGTTGCAGTGACTCTTCTACTATCGTGTCCTGTTGTATATCATAGTTCCTATATTCATCTTCTGTTATACTGAAAGTGTTACTCCTGAAATCTCTGAATGCTTCTACTTTTATCTTTTTTCTTCGTCTCTAAATAGTTTCCTGTTATCCAAAATAAATGGAACGCTTTCTCCTCCTTTACCTAATTATCAGTTGATGCTGTCCCAGAATTTTGCTGGTTGGCCATAAAGCTCGTTAGCTGATTTGACTATCTCTTCCCAATGGCTGTCATATAAGATTTTGGATCCGTCTATTATTTGATCCTGTATTTGTCTCGCTATTAGAACAGATTTACGAGTCCATCCTGAATATCTGGACATTACTTCCAGGTTCTCAAATTGACATTGCAAAAGTTTAAGGCGGTGTCTACTGGCGCTCTGAGAATCCTGAAGTTTTTTGTTGGGTTGTGGGAATTTCCTGCTCTGGTAATTGCCTTAAACCAGTTTTCCAGCCTGTTGTCTACATAGGTTTTGTCTTTTGCCCCTTGGTTTTCATTCAAGTTGGGGGCTTCTCTCTCCAGTTGGACCTTAAAATTCTTTGTATACATCCTTGGTGTTAAGGGGATTATAATCCCTATGGTGGCTAGAGTCAAAATTACTGGAAGATGGTCCTTTGATGGCAGGGAACCTGGTTGGAGAGAGTAATTTAGGTGGGCCTGTCTATTTGTAAGCATTATGTCAGGTCTAGCCGCATGTTAGCCTAGATAGGTAATGAATCCTGGTCCTTGATGCGTTGTTAATCTGCTGTTGATGAATTCCTGCACTTGGATGCCATTTATATTAATGTTGTGACCCATATGTCTATGGAATGCATTTAAATCTCCAAATAAGTATATAGGCATTCTTTTTTGAAGGATCTTTCGTATGTCCTCTCCTGGAAAGACCACTCTTCTTGGAGGAAGGTATGTTGTCCCTATAAGAATCGGTCCTCTCCTTGGTCTTACTTCTACTGCAAGACCATCTTGATAATCGTCACACAGTCTGTGGTCCAAGTTCTTGACTGCCACTGCAATCCCTGTATGCATCTCGCCATGTATATTCCTTCTGTAGATTGAATATCCAAAACTTTTCCTTTTTTCTTCTTTTACTCCTGTCGCATTGAGCAGGAGAATGCTTGATCAACTTGTCTATAATATTCAATTAGCTCTATGCTTCTAGCAAAGGTCCATTTAAGTACATTATGTTGAAGAATCACTAGTTTCTCCATTTTGTATTCAGATGTTGGTGATTCTAGTACTACTTACAGTGATTGGGTTCTTAGTCTGAAGTAACCTGGCTTGATTTGCTGGAATTTGTTCTGGCTTACTTTAGTGATCACAATTTTGGTTAGGTCTATTTTTCCTCCTCATATAGCATTCTCTAGTTCATGTTCTGGTATGTCTTTTGTATGTGTATTTTATTTTTCCTGATCCGAAAATCATATCAACAATTTTTGCATTAGACAGATTGTTTGGTATTTCTTAATATATATTCAAATACAGAATAATTGTCAATTTTTTTGCCTTTTTGATAATTTTGCTTCGACTGTTTCCAGTTGGTTCTTTTGTTTGTTCTAGTTCATAGTTTTCTACCATGGCTGCCTGGAATTTTGTTGGTCATCTCTCTGGTGTTATTGATTGAGTTTTTCTCTGCCTCTTATTTCTTCCGTGGGTTACCTCTTGCCACGGCATTTCTTCTTGTTCATTCTTAAATAAAGTTATTAGTTCCTCCTCATTTGTTTGACCTTGGGTTAATTTTCATAGTCATGTAGTTCTTGGTTCTCATGTTCTTCATTCACCTAGTCCTGATCCTCTTTTGTTGACTGGGCTTGCTCCAGCTTCCTAGCTACCTCCTTTGCAAATATGACCTCCTTGGGAATTTTTATTATTGGTAGACCATTGGCTTCGTAAATCTTATCTAAGGTTCTCTGGAATGTTCCAGGAACAGCTGCTTCATTCATGTTTGCCATGATGAGTGCTGGGTTAATTATGATATTTTGCTTGCTGGATGGCATGTTCCAATGGTTGGTTGGATTTATTTGAACTGGTGGTCCTTGGCTATTAGGGCTTTGTCTAGTGGCTCTATTCTGGTGGGCTGCTGTAGTTGCATAAGGTAGAGCTGCCATATTCGTCTTTCTTCTTTGTCTCTCTTCTTTTACAAGTTTCTTGTAAATTTTCTTCGTTTCTGGGCAACGTGCTGCAAGTGTTGGGCGAAAACCCTCACAAGCCACACATTTCAGTAAGGCACTTTTGCAGTCAGAGTACCTATGTTCCCTGCTGCTGCAGCTGGAGCAGATTATATATGATTTGTCTTGGGGGCAGTTCTTCTGGTGAGTCCATCTGCTTACATACTGCCGATGCAACGGGGGTTCTTTGTGTCGCCGGTTTTTCAATGGCTCCCAAGCTATTGGCTCAAGCTAGTTCCAGGGCGCCTGCAATTGTACAGATCTTCGCAGCTGCAAGATGTTATGGTGGGTCGCATTTTGACTGGCGCCAGTGACTGCGAGGCGCCACTGCTGGTATTATCATCATTAAAGACAAGAATCATGCTATCATCTCCGGTGGTATTCTCTTGTATTTGGGCGTTTTCGGCCGGCGATATGGCGTTTGCCGGTGCAGGTGCGTTTCTTTGTATGAGGGAGGCCTCCTGTGTAGTATTCATAGAGGGCTTCTGCTCTTGGATGAGAAGCGCTTCCAGGAGGCGCAGGCGGCGAGGGTCAGGTGCTCTCCCTACTATCCTGGTATTATGAATAATACTGTCGCGGGAGATTGTGTCTTGGTGGGTGGTGAGAGCGTGATTCTTGATCGCCCCTTCTTGGGCGTGACAGGAGATCCTCTTCGCTAGGCGCATAGTAGTCATACCAATTACTTCCCAGGACATCCCCAGGCGTTGTAACCTGATTTTCGACATGCCAACCTTCGGTGCGTTGCTCATCAGTTTTAGCAACTAATATGAAAAAACCCCAATTAGAAAAATTGAGAACCTCTATAAAATTAGTCCAGCTGATGCAGCAATATTAATAATAATAATAATAATAATAATAATAATAATAATAATAATAATAATAATAATGTGGAGGAGTTGAGTGGCGCCGTGGAGGAGTGGGTTAGGTCGTCAATAGACTTAAGTCAAGTTAAGCAACATTGGGGCTGGTCAGTCGTTTGGATGGTGACCGCTCTCCTCGTCGTTGATTCCTTGGAAAGGATCTTTACCATAATTTCCTCAGTCTACTCAGCTGTAAATGAGTACCTATCCCTAATGGGGTAGGGTCCAGCTATGGGTTAAATAGCAAAACTCAGCAATGATGGAAAGAAATGAAGGAATAAACGACAACGACGTAAATGAACCTCTGGCAACAGAGGAGCTTCGTCCTCCCGGCAACCAGGTATTCAACCCAATTGTAGGGGAAGACGGTCAGGTACTGGGAGGTCGTCATCCAGCAAAACTGATCACCACAAACGAAAAGTAATCAACAGCCTGAGATGGAGCTACAGAGGCAAAAAGGAAGAAATGGACAAGAGTTAACGAAAATAGTAAATATGGAGTATGCTACAAATCAGAAGCAACCCCCGACGGAGAGAAAATATGATATAGGTGAAGAAGATTGGTCAACATCTGGAATGAGAGGAATAAACACCCCCCAAACAGAGCAGAGGCTGGCAGACCAAGTAAGGAACCGGACATAAAGAAAAAGAACTGCCTCTCCCAACAGAAAGAGAGAACTGGAAAGGGAAATGTCACACGACAACGAATTACACGAAGACGAACTGAGAGACGATGCCACAGAAGACGACAGGAGGATGGAGGTATCAAAACAACGACACACGAAGAAACACCGACGAAGTAACAGAGAGGACGGAATGGGTAGAAAAGATTAGACAATGGATGGAGCCAGATACAGAGAGAACAAAAATCCCCTCCATGAAAGCCTACAACAACAAGAAATTAAGGGAGAAAACAAGTGAGGTCAATGAAATAATGGGCCTAATACACACCACCAGTATCACAGAAACAAATAACTTGACATATGCAGGAGCAAGATTAGTAGCAGAAACTGATGGGGATTCGAACACCAACACCACCGTCACAACCAACCCAACAGAAACAAAACAGCAACCTCCTTGGAAAAGACGCCTGGAAAAGCAAATCATGGTGATGAGATCTGACTTGAGTAAACTGAAAAGAGATGGCAGAAAAAAAGGCTAAGAAGCAAGAAAAACAAGGGAGGAACTCAACGAGAAATACAAAGTACAAGAGAGGGGACTAAACAAACACAATAGAAGATGTTAAAACAGAGGCTTAAGGCCAAAGCACACAAGATCCAACGGTACATGAACAGGAAATAAGGGATACAAACAGAACAAACTATTCAAGGAACCAACCAGAAAAGACTATACAGCCAACAAGAGGGGAAGACAACCACCCAGAAATTCTGAAGCCGAACCAAGTAAGAGACTCTGGGAAAACATATGGAGCAATCCGGTATCACACAACAAACATGCAACATGGCTCCAGGAAGTCAAGGAAGAAGAAACAGGGAGAATAAAACAAAGATCACAGAGATCACGACAGACACAGTCAGACACCAACTAAAGAAAATGCCAAACTGGAAAGCCCCAGGTCCCGATGAAGTCATGGATACTGGCTCAACTTCAAGGCCCTACACCCACGAATAGCAGAAACAACTCCAGCATTGTATCTCCAAATCACCAAGCACACAAATGGATGACCACAGGAAGAACATCCTTAGTACACAAAAAGACAAGAGTAAGGGAAAATATAGCCAGTAACTACAGGGCCTATCACCTGCCTACCAATAATGTGGGAAGTTTACTAACACGGTATCATCAGTGAAAGGCTATACAACTACCTAGAGGAGACCAACACCATCCCCCACCAAACAGAAAGGCTGCAGAAAGAAGTGTAGGGGCACAAAAGACCAGCCCCCTCCCCCCCCTGATAGACAAAATGGTAATGAAGAACAGTAGGAGAAGGAAAACCAACTAAGCATGGCATGGATAGACTATAAGAAAGCCTTCGACATGATACACACACATGGCTAATAGAATGCCTGAAAATATATGGGGCAGAGGAAATACCATCAGCTTCCTCAAAAATACAATGCGCAAACTGGAATACAATACTTACAAGCTCTGGAATAAGACTAGCAGAGGTTAATATCAGGAGAGGGATCTTCCAGGGCGACTCACTGTCCCCACTACTCTTCGTAGTAGCCATGATTCCCATGACAAAAAGTACTACAGAAGATGGATGCCGGGTACCAATCAAGAAAAGAGGCAACAAAATCAACCATCTGATGTTCATGGACGACATCAAGCTGTATGGTTAAGAGCATCAAGGAAATAGATACCTAATCCAGACTGTAAGGATTGTATCTGGGGACATCAGGATGGAGTTTGGAATAGAAAAATGCGCCTTAGTCAACATACAAAAGGGCAAAGTAACGAGAACTGAAGGGATAAAGCTACCAGATGGGAGCAACATCAAACACATAGATGAGACAGGATACAAATACCTGGGAATAATGGAAGGAGGAGATATAAAACACCAAGAGATGAAGGACACGATCAGGAAACGAATATATTGCAGAGACTCAAGGCGATACTCAAGTCAAAAACTCAACGCCGGAAATATGATAAAAGCCATAAACACATGGGCAGTGCCAGTAAATCAGATACAGCGCAGGAATAGTGGAATGGACGAAGGCAGAACTCCGCAGCATAGATCAGAAAACCAGGAAACAAATGACAAATACACAAAGCACTACACCAAGAGCAAATACGGACAGATATACATAACACGAAAGGAAGGAGGGAGAGGACTACTAAGTATAGAGGACTGTGTCAACATCGAAAACAGAGCACTGGGGCAATATCTGAAAACCAGTGAAGACGAGTGGCTAAAGATGCATGGGAAGAAGGACTAATAAAGTAGACGAAGACCCCAGAAATATACAGAGACAGGAGGAAAGACAGAAAGACAGAGGACTGGACACAACAAACCAATGCACGGACAATACATGAGACAGACTAAAGAACTAGCCAGCATGACAATTGGCAATGGGCTACAGAGGGGAGAGCTAAAGAAGGAAACTGAAGGAATGATAACAGCGGCACAAGATCAGGCCCTAAGAACCAGATAATGTTCAAAGTATGATAGACGGAAATAACATCTCTCCCATATGTAGGAAGTGCAATACGAAAAATGAAACCATAAACCACATAGCAAGTGAATGCCCGGCACTTGCACAGAACCAGTACAAAAAGAGGCATGATTCAGTGGCAAAAGCCCTCCACTGGAGCCTATGCAAGAAACATCAGCTACCTTGCAGTAATAAGTGGTACGAGCACCAACTGAAGGAGTGATAGAAAACGATCAGGCAAAGATCCTCTGGGACTATGGTACAGAACGGATAGGGTGATACGTGCAAACAGACCAGACGTGACGTTGATGACAAAGTCAAGAAGAAAAGTATCACTCATTGATGTCGCAATACCATGGGACACCAGAGTTGAAGAGAAAGAGAGGGAAAAATGGATAAGTATCAAGATCTGAAAATAAGAAATAAGAAGGATATGGGATATGCCAGTGGAAATCGTACCCATAATCATAGGAGCACTAGGCACGATCCCAAGATCCCTGAAAAGGAATCTGGAAAAACTAGAGGCTGAAGTAGCTCCGGGCCCTCATGCAGAAGAGTGTTGATCCTAGAAACGGCACAACATAGTAAGAGAAAAGTGATGGACTCCTAAGGAGGCAGGATGCAACCCCCGGAACCCCACACTATAAATACCACCCAGTCGAATTGGAGGACTGTGATAGAGCAAAAAAAAAAAAAAAAAAAAAAAACAAAAAAAAAAAAAAAAAAAAAAAAAAAAAAAAAAATAATAATAATAATAATATAATAATAATAATAATAATAATAATAATAATAATAATAATAATAATAATAATAATAATAATAATAAATTTACAAAAATGAAACAAATCATATACTTCTTGGACCCGGAAAAACTCACTCGTCCCCAGTCGTTTATCCATCACCTTTACATTCAGCCTACATCACATGATAATATAAATAGAAACAAACAAAACTTTATTCATGCAAGTTATATGCTATGCCTTTTAAAAATTCGATAATGAGTGATGGTTCATAATTTTCTACGAGATGTAGCAGTCTTTCATTTACAGACGTATTGTTTTCTTGTTTTAGCCGCGTCCCCTCGTCTTAGATGAATAATTTTAGTTTGGGTAAGAGTCTCATCCTTTTGGATTGAAGAGCAAAGTACCCACAAATATGGATGGATACTTGTTAGTGACGCTCTTAGAGCACTATAAAACCTTCTACATGAATGTTCGTCCTTGGAGCGGTTTTTAGAGTGCGTTCATGTACATTCCACATTTCGATAGGGACAAAAGGTTCAAGTCTTCGTCTCCGTTCCCCTCTTCCACGCTGAACACCAATATAAGTCTGTTCAAAATAAGGAATAAATTCTGTAAGTATATCTT
The DNA here is from genome assembly GCF_015104395.2 of Macrobrachium nipponense. Lineage (NCBI taxonomy): Eukaryota > Metazoa > Arthropoda > Malacostraca > Decapoda > Palaemonidae > Macrobrachium > Macrobrachium nipponense. The sequence continues at coordinate 39,961,415 of NC_087200.1, forward strand.
CATCTTCGGAAAGTAGTTCAAAACCATTAACAACATCATGCATGGGTAGAAATGCCAAGGCACTAAAGCATTTCACTTTCAATGCCAACGAAGTGTCAGTATGATACTGAACCTTCTTACCTAGTTCACAAATCTTACGCCAGCAGGACTGCCCTAATTGAAATAAACATCCTAATTTATCAGCACTTACAAACACTGATGTGAAGGCGTTGTGCAAAGATAACTCAAAATCCATGATACATTGCATTAGTTGACTGTTTGGCCGTAATTCAAAGATAGCTAAAAAAAAAAAAAAAAAGGTCTTCTGTAGGTGGCCTCTTGTTTATTAGGAAACAGTGCAAAAAATCGAGGGAAATTCCTTCCTTTAACAACGAAGGATCGTGAATAGCTGCTGGGTCCAGAGATTTGGAGAAGCTTTGAAAGTTCCATCACAGGACCATAATTATGTTACAGATCATCCAATTCCGCTTCCGTTGCAAATATTAAAATACGGTCCGAGTCCTCTATACCACTATCATACGCTAAGAAAAGTGATCCATCAGGAAGATATTTATAAGAATCTGGAATTTCATATCCTGTGCGAGATGTCGGAAGAGCAGGAATCCCTAAAGTAGTTCGTCTCCAGTTCTGAATATTATGGGAAAGGCAGTACACATTTTGTAGCCGTGATTTTCCATTCTCGTCAAGTGGCTGAGTGGCACCTGCAATCATATCTGTGGTCGATGAACCGCATCCTCCATAAACTGTATCACGTATTGCACTCACAGCAACTCGTCCTTCAATTGCTGTTTGTGAAGCAGCATGAGTATGGTCCCGAGCTATACAGCAATGTAGGCTCATTACAATTATAAGGCGTGTGAATACGAGCCTTGCTGACTTGATAAAACCTCGGTGCTTCTCGTATGCATAGTTTTCCTCGTCACACAATTTCTTCTTTCTCTTGTAATAAAATTTAAGGCCATTGTAAATATTCAAAACATAAAATGGCTTCAATAAATATACTAAGCAAGAAATGTCTCTAGTTATTTTATGAAGGTCTCACCTATGAAAACCTTAAACAAGACAACAATTTAAATTACGTAAACAAAATTTTAGATACACTTCTGTAAAGATGGTGGTTGTTTAATGATGATGGTTGTTTAACGATGATGGTTGTTTGATTTAATTAAACAGAAAGAGAAACTGAGGAAGAGAAAATTTTATTAGATAATATTTTCCATGGGTGGAATTTTCTGAGAGGAATTTTCATGGGTGGAATTTTCTGGGAGGAATCTTCATGGGTGGAATTTTCGTGGGTGGAATTTTCTGGGAGGAATTTTCATGGGTGGAATTTTCTGGGAGGAATTTTCATGGGTGGAATTTTCTGGGAGGAATTTTCGTGGGTGGAATTTTCTGAGTGGAATTTTCGTGGGTGGAACTTTCGGACCACGATTATTCCGGAATGTGGTACAACAGAGAAAGTAAAGAAAAAAAAAAAGTTAGGAAAAGGATACAGAATTCAATTTCAAGGGAAAATATTAGGAAGTGCAGACGGAGAAAAATCTAGTGCTATAGGTTATTTTATCGCCCAAGTCCTTCCTTTTTGTTATTCGAACTCAGCGAAAGAGCCAAATATTTCCTGGATCCGTTCACCACAAACACTATATAATTGTAGTACATTTTTTATTCCTTTATTGCCGAAATCACCGTCCCTTTTCGTTATCCGGACCCAGCCCTTTCATTCCCTTGCTCGCTGCTTCGTAGTTCATAGACTGTACGTAGTTACAACAGATTTTAAAACTACGAGAACACCCATCAGTTGTTTCCATCAACTTCCCTCCGTTATATATTACTGATATTCGTTTTCAAGGTGATTGTGATCTCGTTGTCCCCTGAACCTACCATCAACCAACAGCATAGAAAAAGAAAGCAAGTAAGAGCAATAAATCGGAATTAAAATCTCCAACATGCCATCAAGAAATAACTACAAAGCATCGGACAATCGGCTAATGGAAGCAGCAACTAGGTGCGAGTGAGAAGTGTCTTCCTACAAAAGAAAAAAAAAAGAATGTCAATGTTTATTAATAAGATATTGCGTAACAGATGCTGAAATGCTAGATTAAAGCACTAAATGCCATTTACTATGAGATTCAGGGCCTCTGTAACACGGTTTTTTTGGACTTTGCTCCTTATCAAAGCATCGGTTGTAGCTGAAACTTGACATATGTATATTGTACAACCACACACAAATTTTGCAACCATTATCAATAACCTAACGACCCAAGAGTCGAAAAACATTCATTAAGTAAGCAAGGTAAACACACCGTTTTACGAAATGTTGCTCCGCCCATCCACCAGACTTACTGTAGCCTGAATAGGTAATTATTCAGTTTCTAGTTTAAATCCAATGTTTATGGTCTGATTTGTATTTAGCGTAACGTGATTATAATACTTGTAATGTCACTCAGGATTTTGAACATTTCCATTAACTCTTCACTATGCCACGAAGAGAGAGGGAAAGAGAGAGATTTTATGTAAACAATCTTAATATAACTATTTTTGTTAAAATAAGATTTTTATCCAAAGTAAATACAAGCTTATGTGTGCTAAAATCTCCAGCAGACCAACGGATCATCCGATATAATTTTTTTCTTCTTATTTAGGCCGTACGACCGTTCATAAAGACTTTATGAATGGCGGAACGATACATAGAAGTGGGTGGGGTATCTGTGCTAGCATAGTAATACTACTGTAGCAGTAGTGCCGCCGCAACAGTAGTAATAGCAGTAACGTTTAGGCCAATGCTGGGATTCTTGAAGATCATTTAGCCCTTCTTACAACTACTCGAAAAATGAGTTTTTAAAGCCAGAAGTTAAATTTTCTAATCCAACAATGCCCATGATAGCCTTCAGTGTTATCCTGAATTATAACGAGGCCAAAGTGGGTGGAGCTTCATGTAGTCATCATTCTGACGATAATTACTGGTGAAGGTTTAAAGCCAAAATACGGTACCGGCTATTTTTTTTTTTTTTTTCAGGAAATAGGTAGATAACCAATAAATAAAAATTGCTTGACATTGGATATAGCAGTTATCAAATCAAGCTTTTGAAAATTACCAACTATTCCCTACATCTTGCCAATCTGATTGTGACATATAAAGTAGACTGTAATATCTTAGGACACTTATTTTGGGAGTTAGACTAATAATCGAAGTGGTTTTGTATTTATTAACATATTTTGTTGGTTTGTTAATTATGACAATTATCAGTGGAGAGGTTCAGAGTTCATAAAGGTGTAAGGCTTTGCTTGTATTTACATTTTTATGTCATTGTTGCCAGAGGTCTAGCCTTCGTTACGTATAGCCAATCAGCCATCGAGAACAAGGGAAGAAATGCTGTCATAAGTTACGTAACGAGTGCGTTCGGAACCTTTTCTCTGAGTAAGGTCGCCCGTCTTCGAAAATAGTCACTTTTACATTATAAGTACCAAATTTATTCAACCTACGTAATGCAGAATACAGTCAAAATTTATGTGTAGATATAATGTGTATTCTGAATAAGCGTTATATTTATGAAATGCATAGATAAAAAGTTATTGCGAAAAAACCGTGTCACAGAGGCCCTGAATCTCATAGTAGTGACGTTGCAAAAAAAGATTACATTAAAAACGGAAAACGGGCGTCAAAATGCCTGCTAGACTCAAAGTGAGAGAGAGAGAGAGAGAGAGAGAGAGAGAGAGAGAGAGGAATTCACTTAGACAAGTCATACATAACTCTATAAAAAAGTTGAGAGAGAGAGAGAGAGAGAAGAGAGTTGAGAGAGAGAGATAGAGAGAGGAGAGAAGAAATTTAAAAATTTTCTTACAAATAATAACATAATTTAACAAAAAATTTGAGAGAGAGAGAGAGAGAGAGGGATGAGAGAGAGAGAGAGAGAAAAAAAAAAAAATTTCTTACACAATAATACATATTTAACAAAAAGTTGAGAGAGAGAGAGAGAGGGCGGGGGGGATTTCCTTACACAATAACACATATTTAAAAAAAAAGTTGAGAGAGAGAGAGAGAGAGAAAGAGAGGGGGGGGGGGGGGGGTTTTGGTGGGGGATTCCTTAGATACTCCGCAAATGCTCAACAAAAAAGCAAAAACTTAAAAGAGCAGTTCGCACGCTGTCCTTCGCTCGTTACGTCACATGACGAGGGGCCAAAGCGAGAAACATTTCGGCAAACTGAGAGAAAAGCAAGAGGCTCCAGACTCCGCGTCGCCATAAGCGCCAATTGAGTTTTGCGAATTTTATTTATTTATTTATTCATTTATTTTAGAAGATCGCCTCTCGCCCTTCGGCGACAGCTAAAAGGATTTTGTTCTAGTTTGCTTCTTAAGGACGACCCTTAGCATAAATTGAGTCTCTCTCTCTCTCTCTCTCTCTCTCTCTCTCTCTCTCTCTCTTTTAATTCTTTTCAATTTGTATGTCTCGTTTAAGCTTTGGACATTTCATTCGAACACTGGGCACTCAATGTTTGTTTACCAATACGATTAGATGCTTTCTTCTAGTAAATACATGAATTATGATATCTGTTTTTGTTTGTGAGTTTTAGTTCTGCTTCCTTTTTTTATACATTTCTACACTAACTACAAAAAGCTTTTTCCCTCTAACAATAATATTTCTATTTGTTTTCCTCAATCATTCTTGAGGTTCCGCCTATTTTTAATTTTCCCGAGTTTCATAATGGCCTTCGCAGTTTCATTTTCCCCAGGATAATTATTTCCTAATTTCTACTACCATATTCGCCAGCTCCACCATTTTCTACACTTTTCATTTTTCCCCATTAATCAAGTTTAATTTATTATTCTAACAACTTGGACTGTTTGTTGCTAGAAAACACTTTCACCCAGTTTTTTTCTGCCCAATACATTTGTGTATCTTTTTTCAATTTGTACGCGAGTTAATGTTCTAAGCCTTTAACTATTTCCTATTTTTTTCAATTACTTTTATTTATGTTCTTTTATTCATTCGTTCTATTTCATTTATTTTTCTTTCACAATTTAAACGAGTAATTTAATCATCAATTTTTTGTTTATCTTTCGTTTTTTTTCTTTTTATATAAATCTTATTTCTCCTCTCTTGATCCATGTTTCGCCCTTTCTTCCTATTTCTTACCGACTCTCTTTCTTTCCTTTTTGTTAATTCCACCAAATTTCTAACTCTTTCTCACCTGGACCTCCTTTCTTGAGTTTGCTACGATCAACCACTCTTTATTTATTTACTTTTCTACCTTTTTTTCTATTCTGGTCTTATATTCACCATCATCGTTTTCATTCACACGTTTCCATAGTGTCCATTTATTTATTCTCTCTACTTCCTCTTTTTCATATTTTATCACTTGCCGTAATCAACTGTCTTTTCATATCAGATGAATATTTTATTCTATACACTGGTATTTTCTACAATATTGTTCATTGTTTATGGCTTTTTATTTCATTAACCCAACGGAAATAATTAATCTGTGCTCAAACATATAAAAGATACAGAACGAAACGAATTACTGAAAAACAGGAGATATTTCCGGCACTTAGGCGGAATAGCACCTTCATACCTAGTAATTTTCTTCCGAGACGCGCAATTCCTTATATCAGGCACTCTATAAAATGAATATCTACGTTCCTTTTAGTTTGTGTGCAATATTATTTTCACGAAAGTTTTATATAAATGTATATATACATACATATATATATATATATATATATATATATATATATATATATATATATATATGCCACACACGTATATAATATATATATAGATATATATATATATATATATATATATATATATATATATGAACGTCTGCCTTGATGTATAATTGTCTGTATGTATGTATTTATGTATAAATATATGTATGTAAGTGCTGCCAACCTGTGTATTTGCGTAGTTAAGATTTTAAGGAATGTAAATTGTTCACGGTCGCTTGACACGGACAAGACTTTTACCAACCGTATCTCTACTAAGCTTACCACCAGCATTACCAAATCAATAAGACTGATATCGCGTGTCAAGAAACCCTGTCATTCACCAGGCGCAAGAGGAATCGCATACGAGGCAAAATTCATAATTGATAAAGAGACAGATACGTATGGAAAGCATATTCAACGAATGACTTTGAAAAAACAAACGTGTTTGTTAGTTTCTTGGTTATGTAGTGTTAACAAAGATTAGGCCTTGAATAGTATCGTGTGAGTGTGTGTGTACAGTGAGTGGCAGATGACTTTAAAAAATGTTGGACCTTGCGGTATGGCGATGGCCTAGGGTTTACAAGGATTAGACCTTGAATGGCATCGTGTGTGTAGGCGTGTGAGTGTGCTACTGTATGTGAGAAGAGGGCGGGAGTAACTGACACAAAAAAAAAAAAAAAAAAAAAAAGTGTCTTGTGCCTTGGTTATGTAGGGCTAGTGTCCACAATGACTAGACCTTGAATAGCATAGTGTGCGAAATATATATATATATATGTGTGTATTTATGTATGTGTGTGTGTCTGTGTCTGTGTATGTGTGTGTGTGGGGTGATGTGTGTAGTTGTAGGAGGGGGATTGTGGAATGAGTGGGAGTGGATAATGGTGTCTGTTCCCGTGAATAATGCTATTGCATTTGGCTGCCGTAATGACTGTTGGTTTTGCCGCCATTTGCGGCTGAGGTGGCACCTTTATTGTTGCTATTTACTTTTCCTTGACCTTTTTCGCTTTTTGTTTTTTGTTATTGCCGATGTTAGTCACGCTGTTGTTTTTTTCCATACTTGTTTTTATTATGGGAACTAGACACTCAAAATTAGGATCAGTTTGGCCCATCTGTGTTTAACGGCCATCTACGCAATATGTGACGTGTAATTACCATTAGCGTGAAAGGCATTATCGTTATCCGTAGATATACTGTTGAGTACTGATGTTATAACCAGTGGAATGAGCAGTATTAATTCTATAAAGTACTATTGCTGTCGTATTTATCTACATTAGTGAAATCATCTTCGTTGTTATTAGCGCCGATGTTGTAATATTCTGTGACAGTATTCAAGATTTTGTAATGTGCTGGACAATATTTCATTTTTATTCAATTTCATTATCAAAATGGTTTACTCTTGAATATTCACACGAATCTTTGGCCTTTTTCATAGCAATATTTAAATCAACACGAACATTATAGCCTTACCTTACATAATTGATACAATTTTATTAAAAGTAAATGACTCTTTTTGCTGAATATCTCAAGTCAAATAATGTTGGGATATTATTTAATGCGTCTCAATCCAGCCAAATTTTTCCTGCTAACAACAATCCAGCAACTTGCTATCAAAATTGTAATCAAAATAGTTTTTACATTCCTGTTTCTTTATAAAGGATTTATTTAAAACCAAATCGTTCAGAATTCTCTTTAAGAATAAAATACTCCATACAGAAAATCCTTATATCTGTACTCCTTTTTTTTTTTTTTTTTTTTTTTTTTGCTTGGTAGGGGGAGGGGGTTGACAGTATGTGTTGACGGAAAGGACAAACAATGCAGTATACATCGATTCGTCTACCTTCTTGTTTTTATCTATTTTTTTACGACTGTAGTTGTCTTTGGATGGTACTATTTTATTTTCTTCAGCTCAAGAATATGGTACTTTAACATTTTCTTGCTGGTTAATCAAGATCACCGTAATTCTCACATTACCGTCTAATTCTCGCAGTAACTATTCTAGCCAGAGGAGATAAGGTGTATAAAATCCTCAGTGAAACGAATAGCGGTTCAATCATAAAAAAAAAAAAAATAAATAAAAAAAGAGCAAATAAAAAAAAACCAACATCAAAATGTTTTCAATCATAGTTCGACAGGAAAGGAACATTGCAAAGAAAATGTTTTCCTAATCATTAAGCAATGTACCCGGTGACCAGTTACCAGAGCATTCGAACAGCAAAATGAAGCAACACTCGGTCAGGACCCACTTGGTGGGTCTTGCACTTGGTGTCGTCAATACTCGGTGGGTCGCCAAGATGGATGGTGACACGTTTTGGGAACATACGACGCTCGAA
>NC_087200.1:39971951-39976951 GCF_015104395.2 Macrobrachium nipponense
TCACTACTACTACTACTACTACTACTGCTACTACTACTACTACTACTACTACTACTACTATTACTATATAATAAATAATAATAATAATAATAATAATAATAATAATAATAAGAATAATAATAATAATAATAATAATAATAATAATATAATAATTATTATTATTATTATTATTATTATTATTATTATATTATTATTATTATTATTATTATTATTATTATTATTATTATTATTTTGGTCTATCACAGCCCTTCAATTTGACTGGGTGGTATTTATAGAGTGGGGTTCCGGGTAGCATCCTCCCTCCTTAGGAGTCCATCACTTTTCTTACTATGTGCGCCGTTTCTAGGATCACACTCTTCTACATGAGTCCTGGAGCTACTTCAGCCTCTAGTTTTTCCAGATTCCTTTTCAGTGATCTTGGGATCGTGCCTAGTGTTCCTATGATAATGGGTACAATTTCCACTGGCATATCCCATATCCTTCTTATTTCTATTTTCAGGTCTTGATACTTATCCATTTTTTCCCTTTCTTTCTCTTCAACTCTGGTGTATCATGTTATTGCAACATCAATGAGTGATATTTTCTTCTTGACTTTGTCAATCAACGTCACGTCTGGTCTATTTGCATGTATCCCTCTATCTGTTCTGATACCATAGTCCCAGAGGATCTTTGCCTGATCGTTTTCTATCACTCCTTCAGGTTGGTGCTCGTACCACTTATTACTGCAAGGTAGCTGGTGCTTCTTGCACAGGCTCCAGTGGAGGGCTTTTGCCACTGAATCAGGCCTCTTTTTGTACTGGTTCTGGTTCTGTGCAAGTGCCGTACATTCGCTTGCTATGTGGTTTATGGTTTCATTTCTCGTATTGCACTTCCTACAAATGGGGGAGATGTTATTTCCATCTATCGTTCTTTGAACATATCTGGTTCTTAGGGCCTGATCTTGTGCCGCTGTTATCATTCCTTCAGTTTCCTTCTTGATCTCTCCCCTCTGTAGCCATTCCCATGTGTCATCGCTGGCTAGTTCTTTAGTCCTTCTCATGTATTGTCCGTGCATTGGTTTGTTGTCCCATTCCTCTGTTCTATGTCATTCTCCTGTCTCTGTATATTTCTGGGTCTTCGTCTACTTTTATCAGTCCTTCTTCCCATGCACTCTTGAGTCACTCGTCTTCACTGGTTTCCAGATATTGACCCATTGCTCTGTTCTCGATGTTCACACATTCCTCTATGCTTAGTAGTCCTCTCTCTCCTTCATTTCGTGTTATGTATAGTCTGTCCTTATTTGCTCTTGGGTGTAGTGTTTTGTGTATTGTCATATGTTTCCTAGTTTTCTGGTCTATGCTGTGGAGTTCTGCTTTCGTCCATTCCGCTATTCTTGCACTGTATCTGATTACTGGCACTGCCCATGTGTTGATGGCTTTTATCATATTTCCGGCGCTGAGTTTTGACTTGAGTATTGCCTTGAATCTCTGCATATATTCTTTCCTGATCGTGTCCTTCATCTTTTGGTGTTTTATGTCCCCTTCTTCCATTATTCCCAAGTATTTGTATCCCGTCTCATCTGTGTTTGATGTTGCTCCCATCTGGTAGCTTTATCCCTTCAGTCCTTGTTACTTTGCCCCTCTGTATGTTGACTAAGGCACATTTTTCTATTCCAAACTCCATCCTGATGTCCCCAGATACAATCCTTACAGTCTGGATTAGGGTATCTAATTCTTTGATGCTCTTACCATAGTTAATTCTGTTGCCTTTTTTCTTGAGTTGGTACCCGGCATCCATCTTCTGCAGTACTTTTGTCATGGGAATCATGGCTACTACGAAGAGTAGTGGGGAGAGTGAGCAATCCTGGAAGATCCCTCTCCTGATATTAACCTCTGCTAGTCTTATTCCAGAGCTTGTAAGTATTGTATTCCAGTTGCACATTGTATTTTTGAGGAAGCTTATGGTGTTTTCCTCTGCCCCATATATTTGCAGGCATTCTATTAGCCATGTGTGTGGTATCATGTCGAAGACTTTCTTATATTATTATTATTATTATTATTATTATTATTATTATTATTATTATTATTATTATTATTATTATTGATTATTATTATTATTATTGGCGTTTTGTTAAGGAGAGTGGCAGCATCAGTGGAACTGATTTTATATATGGTTGTCTCAATTCTTCTTATCATTTTCTTCTCATTAGGTCGGATATTTGCCAATAACTGAAAGATGTTCATATTCTGGAAAAGGAAATGGTTTATAGGAATATTGGTTTATTCATATGGTAGCTCAAAATTGCGTCTGATCGCCGTCGCCGTAGATTTCGCAAACTGCAGCGTCTGGAAATGGGGATTTATATTCTCGTCTGTAAACCAGTGTGAGTAGGGTAAAAAACCGCACGGTACAGGGTGGACCATGTACGATCAATGTGAACAACCCCAAAAAAAGTACATTATAACGCGTCCTGACATCGGAGATGGGCATCAGACGCGACTTGTTGTTGGTGAGAAACGGAGCTAAAGACCTCTACTCCGGTGTCAGGACGCGTTATAATGTACTTTTCTTGGGGTTGTACACATTGATCGTACATGGTCCAACCTGTACCATGAGGTTTTTTACCCTATCCACTCTGAGAGACGGCTTCAATCAGGGCCTTAATTCCCTGATCCAGAACAACGAGAATTCATCTCTCACAAGACAGAACACCGTGACTATATAAAAGCCGTCTAACGACCCTATTCCAACCAGAACAAACCCACATTTCCTTGAGAATGAATCGATGATACGGTTGGAAACGTTGGAATTCCGCGCCCTAACAAAACGACGACGAAGATTCTACAGACGAGAATGGAATAAATCCTGATTTCCTGACTCTATAATATTTCTAGATGCCATTTCCTCATCTAGAATATGAACATTGCCTAGTTATTAGCAAGTGTCAATCCTGATGACAAGAAAATGATATGTAGATCTGAGACCATTCCACAGATGCTGCCATTACATGCTTGAGAGCGGGTCTCCTATCTTCATGCATTATTATTATTATTATTATTTTGTTTTTTTTGTTTTTGTTTTTTTTGCTCTATCACAGTCCTCCAATTCGACTGGGTGGTATTTATAGTGTGGGGTTCCGGGTTGCATCCTGCCATCCTTAGGAGTCTCACTTTTCTTACTATGTGTGCCGTTTCTAGGATCACACTCTTCCTGCATGAGTCCTGGAGCTACTTCAGCCTCTAGTTTTTCTAGATTCCTTTTCAGGGATCTTTGGATCGTGGCCCAAGTGCTCCTATGATTAATGGGTACGATTTTCCACTGGCATATCCCATATCCTTCTTATTTCTATTTTCAGATCTTGATACTTATCCATTTTTCCCTCTCTTTCTCTTCAACGCTGGTGTCCCATGGTATTGCGACATCAATGAGTGATACTTTCTTCTTGACTTTGTCAATCAACGTCACGTCTGGTCTGTTTGCACGTATCACCCTATCCGTTCTGATACCATAGTCCCAGAGGATCTTTGCCTGATCGTTTTCTATCACTCCTTCAGGTTGGTGCTCGTACCACTTATTACTGCAAGGTAGCTGATGTTTCTTGCACAGGCTCCAGTGGAGGGCTTTTGCTACTGAATCATGCCTCTTTTTGTACTGGTTCTGTGCAAGTTTGCCGGGCATTCACTTGCTATGTGGTTTATGGTTTCATTTTTCGTATTGCACTTCCTACATATGGGAGAGATGTTATTTCCATCTATCGTACTTTGAACATATCTGGTTCTTAGGGCCTGATCTTGTGCCGCTGTTATCATTCCTTCAGTTTCCTTCTTTAGCTCTCCCCTCTGTAGCCATTGCCAATTGTCATCGCTGGCTAGTTCTTTAGTCTGTCTCATGTATTGTCCGTGCATTGGTTTGTTGTGCCAGTCCTCTGTCTTCTTTCTGTCTTTCTCCTGTCTCTGTATATTTTCTGGGTCTTCGTCCACTTTTATTAGTCCTTCTTCCATGCACTCTTTAGCCACTCGTCTTCACTGGTTTTTCCAGATATTGCCCCGTGCTCTGTTTTCGATGTTGACGCAGTCCTCTATACTTAGTAGTCCTCTCCCTCCTTCCTTTCGTGTTATGTATAGTCTGTCCGTATTTGCTCTGGTGTAGTGCTTTGTGTATTCTTTTCATATGTTTCCTGGTTTTCTGATCTATGCTGCGGAGTTCTGCCTTCGTCCATTCCACTATTCCTGTGCTGTATCTTATTACTGGCACTGCCCATGTGTTTAGGCTTTTATCATATTTCCGGCGTTGAGTTTTGACTTGAGTATCGCCTTGTCAGTTCCTATGCATACAATTCTTTCCTGATAGTGTCCTTCATCTCTTGGTGTTTTCTTTTATATCTCCTCCTTCCATTATTCCAGGTATTTGTATCCTGTCTCATCTATTGTGTTTGATGTTGCCTCCCATCTGGTAGCTTTATCCCTTCAGTTCTTGTCATTTTGCCTTTTTGTATGTTGACCAAGGCACATTTTCTATTCCAAACTCCATCCTGATGTCCCCAGATACAATCCTTACAGTCTGGATTAGGGTATTTATTTCCTTGATGCTCTTACCATACAGCTTGATGTCGTCCATGAACATCAGATGGTTGATTCTGTTGCCTCTTTTCTTGAGTTGGTACCCGGCATCCATCTTCTGTTAGTTACGTCTTGTCATGCTGGGAATCATGGCTTACCACGAAGAGTAGTGGGGACAGTGAGTCGCCCTGGAAGATCCCTCTCCTGATATTAACCTCTGCTAGTCTTATTCCAGAACTTGTGCATGATGAATTCCAGTTACGCACTGTATTTTTTTAGGAAGCTGATAGTGTTTTCTGCTGCACCATATAATTTCAGGCATTCTATTAGCCACATGTGTGGTATCATGTCGAAGGCTTTCTTATATCTATTCCACGCCATGGCTTAGGTTGGTTTTCCTTCTCCTACTGTTACTTCATTACCATTTGTCTATCAATGGAGCTGGTCTTTTGTGCCCCTACA
>NC_087200.1:39981951-39986951 GCF_015104395.2 Macrobrachium nipponense
ATGGAATTTTACCTATTATGTTGTTACTTTCTCTGGGGCCATTTTTTATCATCAACATAACGATACCACTTTACAGAAAACTAAAAAATCTTATTGATAGCAGTGATTGGATTAATTGTGCATGTCAAGATTGTGTTGTTAACCTATCTAGTAAACAAATAAGTGAAAATGTTGTGAGTGCGCTTGGATATGGTTTATCTTTCTTTATAACAAGTCGACCTTCTGCTTTAATGATTGCGTTATCTCTAAGCAAATTTGAAAAATATTGTGATCTTCCTCAAAATCATGTTGACATGATTAAAGGTATTGTTTACGGAGCTGCCCACGTTTAAGGCATGAAAAGTAACTTCCACCCTGATCACTATAAGAAAAGTTTGACCGATCTTAAAAAGGACAATACTATCCACATTACAAAAGTTGATAAGTCAAATAGTATAGTAATTTTAGATGAAGCTGACTACATATCACGTATGCAAGCCCTACTGGATGATGATGTGACTTATAAAAAGCTAACAAAATATCCCCTTGATCAAGTCATAGAAAACTTCAATAGTACAGTGAAAAATATACATAAAGATAAAACAGAACTACTAGGCAAATTGTCCGTCAAATCTCCTTCGCTACCTTACTTGTACGGATTAGTCAAAACGCACTAAGAAAATAACCCTATGCGGCCTATTATCAGTACTGTTGGTTCAATTTCATATAAACTTTCGAAATATATCACTAAGATCTTGTCCCCGTTACTTGGAACCATCTCCGATTCTCATATATATATTTCTCTAGATTTAGTTGATAAATTAAACAAAATTCCTCTTTGCCCTACTGATAGATTCGTTAGTTTTGATGTATGTTCTCTTTTTACTAAAGTCCCTATAGACTCTATTTTAGAATATCTTAGTAATGAACTAACTCAGCATGAATTACCTCTGCCTATAAGTCACATTATTTCACTCACACACACACACACACACACACACACACACACACATATATATATATATATATATATATATATATATATACACACACACACACACACACACACACATATATATATATATATATATATATATATATATATATATATATATACGTATATATAAAATATAATATACAATTTACATACATTGATGACTAGAAATCAATTGGAGGAGGAAGAGGAGGAGGGTAGAAACAAACAACCAAATATCTTTATTAGCCAAAGCCTGCGGGATAGCAAAAAAATGATGGAGAAAGAGATACTAGGCCGTCACTTTCTATGGAGGAGAAAGCCTGTCCCCATAACAGAAAAAGTCATATATAAACATTATTATTAAAGAAGACATCAATCTCAGACATTAGAGTTGTCAAAATTAAATATTTTGGCAATAAAAACAGTTGACAGGATGTCATATTGGTGATCACCAGGCAGTGAGGACGATCGATGACTCCAAATAATTCTGTTTAATTTAATATTGGTGTCATATAACAGAATGATTCAATTTACGCTAGAAACTGCTGTATCAACTGGAGTTTTAAACACTAGATTCAATAAAATACATAAATTGGAAGAAGAATCCTAGAATCATCACAGTTTAGAGCGGTCTTCTGCTTTGGTGTTTTATGTAAAGCATATATATATATATATATATATATATATATATATATATATATATATATATATATATATATATAACAGTCATTCGCTTTGATAAAATATGATCAAAGTTAGATATCCAGTTATGAGGAATCACCTTGTGTAAGATCAAAATATGTTTTAACAGAAGGAAATTAATGGTTATTATATTTGTACTAGAAACATGAAACAATGTTCTCTCACAGAAGGAAAAGTTACACGTCTGAGGAGCAGCAGAAATCAAACTTAGTCAAAGGAAAGGGGAAAGTCTGAGGAAAAGGGCGAAGCTGAAACAAAAGTAAAGCATGGGAAACTCAAGGCTTCAAGTCTCTAGGCAAAAATACTTACGAGGATACTTCCTCGGAGGTCAAGAAGATCTCGTAGATCGAACGACAGAGCTTGCTCTGCCTTCCATCTAGCGATCCGGGCTGCCTTGGGGGTTGGGTGGGGGTTGGGGTATGGCGGGGGATGGGGGGGGGGGTGAGGGATGGGAGTGGGAGTGGGGGATGGGTGGGTGGGATGGGGGTTGGGCAGGGAATGGAAAGTTTAAAACAAACACCACTGATCCATACAACATTTCAGATCTAAGTCTTGAAAGATCATTTCAAAACAAGGCAGAGACATAAATGGCTTCACCAAACTAATAAAATCGAAAAGTATACTTTTCTAACAGCACGATATGCTCTTGTAGGATTTAAAAGTATCTTCAGTTGAATAAAAATAAGTTTGATAGTACTTCGATCTGTAAAAATTTATCTAATAGTATTCTGAATTTGATAAACGGAATTAACAGTCACTTTGAGTTTGAAAAATATGATCAAAATGTATGAGATCCGGACTACAATGTTTTGATGATTGTATTTGCAGTTCTGTATATATCTATATAAGAATAAACCATCTTGCCTCTATTATTTATATTATTAATAGCTGCCATTTAAATCAACTATTGCTCCTGCAATTGTCCATTTGAGGTAACACTTCAGTTCTCGGAAAATAAATATGTAATTTCTCGTATACAATTAACATTTTGTTCAATATTTCAGAGATGACCATGATTTATGGGACCGGATGTTAACATGGCTACATGCCATTTGAATACTAAACAGGAACTTGATACACTCATTTACGAATAATATTATTTAACAACAAAAATATTCACTATTCTGACATAATATACACACACACACACACACGCACGCACACACCCACACACACACACACACACACACACACACACACACATATATATATATATATATATATTATATATATATATATATATATATATATATATATATATATATATGTGTGTGGGTGTGTGTGTGTGTGTGTGTGTGTGTGCGAGTGTGCGTATATTATGTTGGAATAGTGAACATTTTTGTTGTTAAATAATGTTATTAATAAATGAGTGTCTCAAGTTCCCGTATATATATATATATATATATATATATATATATATATATATATATATATTATATATATATATATATATATATACCCAGTATCAACAATCCCCACAGCACAAACGAAAAAAGAGGAGCGTAATCAATACCAAAGCAACAAACGAACGAAACCAAAAAGAAAAGAAAGAAAAAAGGAAAATAAAAATAACTAACAAAAAAAGGGGGGGGGGGAATCCCTTAGAACACCAAGCCCCTATAAAAAGTGGGTCGCGTCCCATCACATCTCCAGGGGGTTATCTCTACAACCTCCATCCTACGGCGAACATCCCCCAGGGGAAGTGATATGGGGAAGGGAAATAGGTCCTCATTACATCCATCAAATCCTCCAGGGATGGGGAACTGGGAAAGGCGAGTCATAAAAGGGAGAGAATAATGGATGATAAAACGTCCCGACCTGGAACTCCCCAGGAACAAATAGGAGGGAGACGCGCGCCGCGATGATGTACGACTTGGTGTAGGATGTCGATAGGATTTTGGCTTAAAGCAGGATAATAACCATAACAATAATTAAGACTATGAAGAACACGCGCAAAGATATGGAACTTGGTTCAGAATGTCGGTAAGATTTTGTGTTAAAACACGCGCAGGGACGTAGGAGTTGGTGTAGGATAGCGATGAGATTTTGGCTTGCGACTTCCTGATGATATAATAATAATAATAATAACTTTCGTAAAAATAATAATAATAATAATAATAATAATAATAATAATAATAATAATAATAATAATGACAAATATGAGTAAAACGCTTAAGGAAGTGGGAGTTGGTGTAGGATATTGATAGGATTTTGAAGCACGATAATAATAATAATAATAATAATAATAATAATAATTATAATAATAATAATAATAATAATAAATAAAGACACAAGGATGTAAGGCGTTGGTGCAGGATGTCGATATGATTTTAACTTGGAATTGCTATACTATATATACTATATATATATATATATATATATATATATATATATATATATATATATATATATGAATATATGACTGGTAAAAATGTTCTGTTACAACAGATTTCCATCTAATAAAAGAAGCCAATAACAACCCCAAAATATAGAGAAAAATACTATATTTCAGAGACTCCTGTCTCCCTCTTCAGGTAGATGAATGAGAAAAGTTTACAGAAAAGATGGTATTTATACCAAGAAATCCATCCACAGGTAAGCCAATTTAGGTCACTCCCGCTAATAATCTTCCTTTAATCTTCTTAAGCGTTGGTTAAATGAAAATCTTGTCGATCACATCTAAATCCCATGCTCCTTTTGAGATGTTCATTACCTGCCTCTCTCTAATTAAGACCGATTCCATCATTTGACTCTTGTACCGGCAGTTGCTGCTATAAATTATACGTGACAAATTCCAGTTTATTCTATGGTTATGTTCATTTATATGGTTAAAAATACCTAACTGACCATTTGTGTTGTATTAATCTCTGGGGAAGTGATTTCCCTGTAAATCCGATGTAAGATTGGTCACAGTCGTGGCATGGGATTTTGTAAATGCCTGTGTCCTTGGGGGATGTCTTTTGTTGGACATTAATCAGGGATTTGTCTAGGGTGTTTGGGTAAGTAAATGCAAAAGGGTTAGATTTTCCGAGGGTCTGAGTCTCCGTCTTAATCGTGTCCAGGTATGTAATTTTTAATTTATTGTTGGGTGTGTCTCTGGTCTTGCCTTGAGGGGTTCGGTAGAAAATTATGTTTGCTTTGTGAATTACTTTCTCAATTATATGGTAAGGATACTTTAAAGACGAAAGTTGCTTACGAACTAGTTCAAATTCTTTTTCCAGGAAATCTGGGGAACAAATTCGTAAGGCTCTTAAGAACAGGTTGCTGGCTACACCTATATTGATAACAATGTCGTGATAGCTAAAGTAGTGAATGTATGAAAGTGAGAACGTTGGTTTTCTGT
>NC_087200.1:39989451-40001951 GCF_015104395.2 Macrobrachium nipponense
TTATTACAGGCATACGACGTGAATTATCTCAACAATCAAACCAGAATTAATCGATATTTGCAAATTTATATATTACGTCCTCAATTGTTTTCATACGCATGTATTTTGAAGCAAGAGCATTAACAAATTCTGATTAACAATTAAGTGTATAGTCATACATTTTTAATTCGATCTTCTTCCCATACATTTTGAATTTACAACTGTTCCAAACATTTTGAATTGACACCTGCTTTCATAGATTTTGAATTCACATCTGTTCTTACGTGCCTTCAAACGGATATTTCACATCTGTTCGCACGTGCCTTCAAATGGATATTTCACATTAGTTCCCAAGTGCCTTCAAACGGATAGTTCACATCTGTTCTCACGTGCCTTCAAACGGATATTTCACATCTGTTCTCACGTGCCTTCAAACAGATATTTCACATCTGTTCTCACGTGCCTTATAATGAATATTTCACATCAGTTCTCACGTGCCTTCAAACGGATATTTCACATCTATTCTCAAGTGCCTTCAAACGGATATTTCACATATGTTCTCACGTGCCTTCAAACAGATATTTTACATCTGTTCTCACGTGCCTTCAAGTGGATATTTCACATCTGTTCTCACGTGCCTTCAAACGGATATTTCACATCTGTTTTCACGTGCCTTCAAATGGATATTTCACATTAGTTCCCAAGTGCCTTCAAACGGATATTTCACATGTGTTCTCACGTGCCTTCAAACGGATATTTCACATCTGTTCTCACGTGCCTTCAAACGGTTATTTCATATCTGTTCTCACTTGCCTTCAAACGCATATTTCCCATCTACTCTCACGTACTTTCAAACGGATATTTCACATCTGTTCTCACGTGCCTTCAAACGGATATTTCACATCTGTTCTCATGTACCTTCAAACGGATATTTCACATCTGTTCTCATGTACCTTCAAACGGATATTTCACATCTGTTCTCACGTGCCTTATAATGGATATTTCACATCAGTTCTCACGTGCCTTCAAACGAATATTTCACATATATTCTCATGTACCTTCAAACGGATATTTCACATCTGTTCTCACGTGCCTTCAAATGGATATTTCACATCTGTTCTCACGTGCCTTCAAACGGATATTTCACATCTGTTCTCACGTTCCTTCAAATGGATATTTCACATCTGTTCTCACGTGCCTTCAAATGGATATTTCACATCTGTTCTCACGTGCCTTCAAACGGATATTTCACATCTGTTCCCACGTGCCTTCAAACGGATATTTCACATCTGTTCCCACGTGCCTTCAAACGGATATTTCACATCTGTTCCCACGTGCCTTCAAACGGATATTTCGCATCTCTTCTCACGTGCCTTCAAACGGATATTTCACATCTGTTCTCACGTGCCTTCAAACGGATATTCACACTGTCACGCCTTCAAACGGATTTATCACATTACTTTCTCCGCTGCCTTCAAACGGATATTTCACATCTGTTCTCACGTGCCTTCAAACGGATATTTCACATCTGTTCTCACATGCCTTCAAACGGATATTTCAA
This sequence comes from Macrobrachium nipponense, assembly GCF_015104395.2. Classification (NCBI taxonomy): domain Eukaryota; kingdom Metazoa; phylum Arthropoda; class Malacostraca; order Decapoda; family Palaemonidae; genus Macrobrachium; species Macrobrachium nipponense. The sequence goes on from NC_087200.1 coordinate 39,990,992, forward strand.
CAGTGCCAATATTAACTCAAATAAGAATGTGAAAATTCAAGTATCATCTTTAACTGGCCCAACCCCAGTTGAGTGGTAACAATTTGGTAATAATAATAAAAGCATTCGTACACTGATATATGTTCCCTGAGTATCAGTAAATGACAGTTACATAAATAACTATAAGTAACATAAGACACGCAACTGAAATGTTTTCAGAGATATGTCATTATCATCCTAAGCTCACGGTGTAAAGAAATTGCAGATATCTTTACTACTATGTCCTTACAGATACTGTTTTTATGTTTGACAGTTTACTGAAGAGGGCAACATTTTCTTATTCGGAATAAGCGCGTCTGGAACAAGAACGTAATCCTTTATTTATTCATCCTTTTATGAGGTTCGTTTCATTTCAACTGATGCACGCCACTTTAATGCATAACGGATACATAACCAATAATCTTTCATTTTTTCCACAGTGAATAACAACAGCGCGCCTTACTCATACTGACTCGAGGAAACTAGGAGGCTTTTTATCTCCACAGGCCACTCGGTCCATTTATCATTCCAGCGCGCGCTCTCAGCCGTTCCCCAAAATGCTAACATCCAAGACACGGGTTCTTTTCATACTGTAAACAAATGGGATACTTGTACACAGACCCTTTTTACCTATGGGCGCTCTCACAATGGCCCCGAGAGTGCCGGAGGAACCAAAGGTACTCGAGCCCCTTACGAAATGGGACTTTACTTTCTCGTTTTCTTCTCTTCGGGAAATAGCCCCGCATTTTAGAGAAACTTGTATAATGACTAGTGAGTTGGATGTGATTTCGTTACAATACGTTATGAAAGGCTTTTTATTCCGTAACTATATAGCCTGGGAAACCATTATTATTAAAACATACATAGTCCTCCAAACACACACACACACATATCACATACAGGTTGAATACAAGACAACGACTTATTGGTAATTCTAACCATTCCTTCATACGATTATCCGGAATTAACCAAAGATTTGTTTACTACTTGCTGTTGATAACTGATTTTCAACCTCTGTTGTATATATGCGATCAAGGTATATAGAATAAGGGAGAGGTACAGTAACTATGGTCGCGGGGGTAGTTGTGGGGTATTTCCGTGACAGGTCACAGGCCTTGAGGACAGGGTGGGACCGGTCAAGGCAAGTACAACCTTGGGAACAACTTAAATACCTTGGGTAGAAGGGATTAGGCCTGTAAGTGTCAGATGTCCTTTTCACTATGTTATCTTGTATACGTTTGGTGTTCTTTTAAATTCATATAGGTCACTGTACTACACATACAATATCGTGGATTGAGAATGTTTGGCTCTCTAATATATAATAGAAACCTTATATTAATATGCTTGATAGGACTTAAAAAAATATTCAATTAGTATATGACCTGGCATTTATTTACAAAGGCTTATTTACAATTTTGCAATACGTTACTTAATAAACTAACATGAATATACATAGATAACGCATAACAGTATCTGGCTTCATAATAGAAATGAAAAATACTTAGTAAAAGTAAAAAAACAACAATTTTTTTAATTTTCATGGCATTATTTAGTTAATTTATGCATCTTTTTCTTTTTTTGCCTACTTGATAAAATTTGGGCATTCAGACTCTCATCCTAAAAAAATCCGACATCTGACAAAAAACAATATTACTTTAAAAGGCAAGGATATACAATTGTCAATATGGCGTGCCAAGTCCTATAATACTCCATTGCCTGGTCTCAGTGTATTTTCTCCATTGTATATTTGAAACATTTTTTTCCATTACCTTTAATTTTTCAAAAAACTCAGTACTTGGTTCCGTTAATTTATCATGTCGCTCTACTGCACTAATCCAGGTGCCTTTCACTTTTTTAAGTTTACATCGTGAGAACTGATAATCTGGAAATTTAGATGCCACAAAACCTCCAACATATCGAAGGCCCCCTTCGTCTGCAACATTCTCTAAAGTTCTTTCAAGAAATTCATTTTCAAAGTTTTCTGAATCTTCTTCTGGCATCTTCTCATCTTCAGTAGAGGCAAACACCATTGCAGAAATCATAAGTTCTCTTTCAAGATCAGTTTCATTTGAATCATTATTTTCACAATTTTTCTCTCGACGGAACATTCCTTCCGACATATTTGAAGAATCGCACTCCTTCATCGAGTTACAATTTTTTCCAGTTATAGAGTTTATTTTGCCAAGTAAATGCGACCTTATTCTGTGTTTGACTTCAACTGGCGTAGGATGATCATAAGTTGCACCCATTTGTCTAAGACAGCCAAACATGTTTTCCAGTCCATCTTGGTTAAGTCTGGAGGTAATTATGTATGATACATCATATTTACTTTTCAACATATCATGCAACCTTGGCAAGGATTTACATGACACAATAAGTCCCCTTTGGAATTGATAGATCTTATTACTTTTGCAAACTCGCAAAAGAATCAAAACTATGGTTGTATTCGAAGAATGCAAAAATAAATCACTGCAGAGATGACTGAAGTGACCTGCGATCTACATTTGAATGAAACGATACCTGAGTGACTTCTCGCCCTGACTTGTCCTCCAGGTGGCGCGGCTCTTTGGGGGATAAGCGCAACCCCCCACAAATGACTCTACCTGACCATTCTATATACCTTGGTTGCTGGATTATTCAGCCTACAGTTCGAGTATCCTAACAAAGTTATCAGAAATGAGTGATCTCTTTAAACTGAATTTTCGGTAGAAAAATGCAGCATGGATATCAGCTAGATTGTCGGTAGCGATCCTTCGTAAAGTATGGTCATCAAATTAACTTGTACTGCATATTGCGATTAAATATATATATATATATATATATATATATATATATATATATATATATATATATATATATATATATATATATATATATACATATATATATATATATATATATATATATATATATATATATATATATATATATATATATATATGTCTGCAGCATCGGATTTTCAAGGGCTCGAATCATCCCAACAACGCGCACGGGGAAACTCAAGCCAAAAAACCAGGTCAACCGCTAAATAGAGAAGGAGGACAGGGCCGTGTGTCGTTATCGGAACACCGTGACTTCCCACAAAATCAAGCTAAGTACAATTTTTTATTCATTTGGAGTAACTTTGAGTGTTTCCTTTGCAGGTCGAATTTCGTTTTCCTTTGGGCTGAAGTTACGAGACATTCTAATCTTACTTTTTTACAGAAATTATCTACATCGTTGAGATTTCGCTACTGCGAGTTTTTATCTTTGAGTGTCTGTTTCCAGAAGTTCTACTGAAATATCATAATCATATATTGTGTTAATTTTATAATTTTGGGTGATTATTAATCCCTTACGTAACAAATTATATTAAACAGTGAATATGCGTTTACGCAGTGGACGTCTGTATTTATACAGATGCATGGATAGGGTCGTTAAGCACCGTAGTGATTAGAAAGCACACAAAAAACAAGTGGAACACCCGTACAAATCTATATAAATTAGAGGTAACACTATTTCGGGTCATGACAATAAATGCTCCTTTGCAAAGTCCCGATCGCAGTTTTAGCCTTGAGTTTTTGAGTTATATAAAATATCGAACCTCAATGACTCAACTTAACTTTTAAAATATGGCTGGATTGCAAGGAATAACATGTCTGTAAAAAAACTTTCATCAGGCTAAATGCGCTGACCAGGATCCCTCACTATTTCAAATTTTAGCAAAGAATGAAGTACAAACAGTTAATATTGAATGCAGTAGTGATAACTTGTCTTAATAGTAATCGCTCAGTTCCTAATAGTTCGTCATTCATTGCTTTATACGTAACCAGCAACATAATGCTAAAAACACACAATACGTTGCCGATGGTAATAAAGAGAAGGATCCAAATTATTACAAAAAGAATCAAACAAAGCAAACTCGGTTACTGTGTCACCTAGTCAAGCGGTCAAGGTTAGTTAAATCTGCCGAGTGTTCAAAGCATAGCAAATTCCACACAATAAGCGACTCTAGCAGAGTGGGGAAAAGCGATGTTGGTTCATACATGCCAATATCTTTTTGAATTAAAAAGGATTTTTCCTATGAAACACACGACTGTATCAAAGTAATCAGAGCAGTTTTTCGTTTAATGAATTAATACATTAAGTTATAATAAATACTGGTGGATTAAGCCCAACTGTACGCGCCGTAAAAATTAGAATATCTTGTTTTATTTCTTTAGTACACGTAATATCTTGTATTTACGGACTCACCGTCTGTTGTTCGAACTTCCCTAATGAGAAGTCCGGATAAGCGAGCGTTTACAGATACCTCTATAGTTATAAAAAACATTGATCTGTATCTAGTGTAATTGTAAGATATCCATCTAGGGATACACAAAATATTATCTACATCCTGCAAAATAAGGCGTGTTTATCAAAAGAAAATCCTATAAACCTTCAAACATATTAAAATCAGTTTGAACAAAAAAGAGACAAATAATCAAATAATAACTTATATAAAGGAACTATACATTTGTCTCATAAATCGTAACATTGTTCAAATGACCCAACAGAATTCTCCCACAACCGCAGTCGCACTTTGCACGCAAAATCTCGAGAAGCATGCACCCTCGAATGTCTTAGTGCGTGTAAAAAGACTTTGCTGGGAAATGAAATTTTAATCCTTCCCGACACTCTGAAATATAACGATTTCCGCGAACAAAGCCCTAAAAGTATACATATCGTGGATACGGAAGTTATAAATATCGCATTTTTTATTGTTGCTAATTTTTAATCACGCCCAATCAGTCGTAGATGAATCTCCCTTATACTCTATCTAAAGTAATATCCGTAAAGTCATTCAAGCAGAGATGATTCAGCAGAAACTTTTTTTATCTTTTATCTGAATACCAGGAAGTTTCTCCACTAGCGAGTGATTTCGGAGGAAAAAAACGGATGTAATTTAACACAAAATACGGTCTAAGGACAAACATAAAGCTATATACGAACCTTCGTATAGACTCTCACTGAAATTTCAAAATAGAGGTAAATGACGCAGTTGAAAAATGTTAGTAATAGGAGCCATTAGGAAATCAAATAAGCTCATATAATTTTTCCCTCAAACGTCATGCCATAAAAAAATCGGACTTGGCGTATCTGCGTAGATTTCTGTCGCTTAAACAAGGAAACGACTCCCGATAGTTTCCAGTGCGATGTACCGACGACATCTTATCTCTGTTAGGTTAGAATCAATTTTTTTTTTCACCAACTTGGACTTACTTAAATGCTTTTACCAGATACCATTACCTAAGTGATTGTACCTCATACACCGTTTTCAGCACACTCAGGGGACATTATCAATTTTTACGTATGCCTCCGGCTTACGTTGCACCCCAATTACAATATAGTGTTTGGAGACTTTTAGGGGATAACCTACATGCCTATATGGATGATCTTGTAATCTTTTCTAATACCTTAGAAGTACATTCACATAACTAGAGCTAGTCTCAGAGTAAAATATCTAAATGTGAGTTTTTAAAACCGAACATGTTTATCTAGGTTTTGTGTCTTGTCAAGGTCTTAAAGTAGTCCATGGTAAGGTGTCGGCTATTCATAACTTTCCGGTACCTATTAACGTAAAGGGGGGATACAGCACTTTGGCGCTGTAGTGGGTATTACAATCGTATGTAAATATGTAACTCTTCAATCATGACAGCTCCTTTAACAGATCTTACGAGGAAGAGCGTAGATTGATTATGGTCTAAAAGCATCAACAGGCGTTCGATATCTTAAAAGCGGAATAATGCAGCTTACCTAACTTAAAAATCCCTGATTTAAATAAGGAATTTTTTTTATTGCAACAGACGCCTCAGACCAAGGGGTAAGAGGGATACTACTTCAGCAATATGATAAACAGTTCTTCCCTATAGCTTTTTATTCACGTAAACTAAAGCCCTCTGAAAGTAAATATGCAGTAATAGGCAAGGAAGGGCTAGGTATCTTTAACTCACTAGTATATTTTAAGTTCATAATCTATGGCTATCCTGATAAAATCCTTACTGAACATGAGTCCTTTACCGAGTTTTTCAAAGGCTTTAATCACAGTCCAAAAGGAACTCGGTGACAAATGATCATTCAGGTCTTTGGAGCCAAGATAAGATATCTACCTGGGAAAGCAAATATCATAGCTGAGCATTATCCCGCAATCCCGCACCATACAGCAAAGAACCATTAATTGGACTAAAATATATAGAAACATCGTGCCTATTGTTAAAACCGTATCTAAACAAGAAAATTCCTTAACCCAAGAGATCGCGAGCATTGTATATCTGGGTCGGAGCGCAGAACTGTTACAAACTGAACAAAGCAAGAGTCAGCAGCAATAAGCAAAATAATAAACACTTCGAACGAAAACAGGGTCAGCAGCAGCTAAGCAAAAACAATAACACTTCGAGCAGAAACCCTAAAGCAAAAGTATATTTAAAGTATGTGTATCAGAATAATGTAATCAAATGTAATATTATATGTAGGTCCGTGACGAGGAAACCCGAAGAACACAGCAGATGACTAACGACCAGGTAGTAGTAATAATCTCTTTCATACCAATCGTCATAAACTGGTTGCATTCCGTCATCCAGGGTTCCCTACTATGTCACAGAAAGCCAAATCACTATATTACTGGCCTACAATGCTTACAGATATAAAAAGCACATGACTAATTGTAACACGTGTCATGAAAACAAGGGATACATTAAGACACCTGTCAGTTTAGGGGCCTATCCTGTGCCAAATCAATCCTTGAAAGAATATACTTAGAATTATTAACAGAATTACGAGTCTGACAGAGGGAATAAACACTTCTTAGTGTTAATAGTTCCTTGACACGTTATATAGAAGTAATAGCACTAAAAAACAAACACCGCAATTGAGTGCGTTAGGAATATTTATGAGTGCTAAATCAGTAAACATGGAATTCAACACATGATAATCTGACTCGGGTGGCGTAAATCAATAATAATCTCCTTAACACGTTGTGTGAATTCCTATCCATTAAGAAAACCAGTAATATATTTTATCGCCCAGAGTCAATCGGTTTGGTAGAATAAGAGATAAATCAGAAAGTGTCAATGTCTTACGAGTTACAACTCGTGATATTGGATCCGAACTGGATTATAGCGGTTCTCGCGGTTTTAAATACCGTTATCATTCATATCTTGTATCTGTAGAATTGATGCGCAAGTAGCCTTATACGGGTACACCGCTAGAACACTGTTTCCACATATTCAAGCCAACCATTAATTTATCAAATATATATAAAAAAATATATAAAAAATAAATATAAAAAATAAAATAAACAAATATGGATACAAGTGGAGTCAATATAATACACTCCGTAAGAAGTCGGAAGGGTTACAAATTATAATAAAAAAGGAATCACGATAAAATCAATAAGCAAAACGTAACCATAGATTAATTAAATATCCAAATATATATGCGTAAAGATTTGAACTCTAACTTAATGCTTTAGTAATGACAAATAAGCTAAAAGTTCAAACACATATCCAAAACCTACTGACATATTGTCTGTCCCGGTGATTTATATTCGTAGTCAATGAAAAAAAAAAATAATAATAATAATATATAAATAAATAAATAAAATAAAATAAAAGAGATTTTAAAGTCAGGAAGTCTAGAAGTGAAAATGTTATCTATGGAATAATCATATATGAATCTTATACAGGGCTAATAATATATATAGAATTTGTATGGAAACCTTTTTCATTAGTTTGAGTAAGGAATATTTACTTTAACATAATTACAATTATGCAGATTTCCAACATGAAACTAATATATTGTTCAATTTTGGTACTGTTTTTTTTTTCAGACATTCTTCTCATGTGGGTCGAGTATTAGAAACAAAAAAAAATTTTTTATCCTAAAGTCGTATCTCTTACAGCAAGTAACGTAACTCTTAAGCTGGTGACGACGTCATCAGTTCTAGAAGGTCTGTCGCGTTTGCCGTATCAGCATTGATTCCTTTAACCTCAAATATCTGCTTGCACAGGCTTCATCTCGCGCTTGCAAAGCAGATTGACTGGAGAAAGGAATGCTTAGTTCATGAACTTCACATGTGGTTCATAGGTCACATGACAGGCCACATAACATATTCTTATCCGTGTGTGTAATGCAATTAGTTAAGGACTTGCAATCATTTTAAAATTAATGAACAAAATAAGCAAATAGAATTTCTATAACAACAAAATGAATTAATTTTTTTTTCTGAACCTCATAGACATTTAAAGTATCAAGATATGTATATATGAAATATTTACTTGCAACATTAGCCTATTACAATTCAAGTAAAACATTCATGGGAAAATGTCACATTTTCTTGAAAAACCCAAAGTTTATTTAGAAATTAGTTACATAGTGGGTTTTTTTCGTTGCATCTCCTACCTATTAATAAAGTTTTTAAAAAAATTAACCTCAGAGGATGCGCGCGAGAAAATTGAATATGAAACTTTTGTTAGGGCACATAGAATCATGATTAATATTCTCTTTGACTCTTATGTTGCTTGGCAATCTTGAAAAAAGCTCCGTTTTCCACTTCTTTGTCTAGTAACTTACTACCAGTAATATAGAATTTTCTTTGGAATTCGTATTGATATCTGTTTATTTTTTATAATTATGGATATTTTTACAGTCATCATAGACCTGGATAGGTTCACTCATTGTTAATGCCATGGATAAAAAAGTTTGTACAGCGGACTCTTTTGAATTCCGAAATATCAGCGAATTCATGTGGGTTAAGTCTGGTCTAAATGGCTCTCTCCCCTCCCCTGTATTTGGATGTCGTCTGAATTTACTTTGCCCTTGTGACAAGTATAATTTCACTTGCAGGCTGATTAATGGAACCTGGTTACAGTATCCTGCAGTACGAGAGTTTCACATCGCAACTTCAAAAAATCGTTCGTCGCTGCGGATGACTACAGTCAAGTAACAACCGCCTACAATGTGAAAGGAATTTCATGGACTTCTTCGACCGACACCGTATCTCGTCGTTAATCTCGTTTTAATGCGGAACGCTCCGGAGGCTGTCGAAATCGACTACGAAAGGGACATACTTCCGACAATTACGACCCGAAGGATATTCAACTCTACTTTGCTGGCGAAGGACTCGTGCTGGGGATGTTTTTTTTATTCATCGCAAACGTAATCGTGTAGCTTAGGATGCAGAGAATAAGTATGAAGCGGCCAAAAATAGACGTTTGGGACCCGCCCGCCCAGGCAAACTTTTCCCCTTGTTTTAACCCTGTGAAATAGGCCGTTTCATTTGGCTATAGGTGGTTGTCTGGAACTGTGTAATGGACGAAAAGTTGTTCGAACGCTAGTTAAAAGTGAAGTAGTATAACCTCGGTCATGTATCCTATATATATAAAGTATCATGTATCCTATATATAAATGATCATAAATAACAGAATCGAAATATATTTTTTGCATGTATGCACTAGGAATCTATATATAAATGATCATAAATAACGGAATCGAAATATATCTTTGCGTGTACGCAATAGGAATCTATTTAAAGTGCACATATATTAATCATAATTATATGAATCCATATACATATGTATAAACAGGTAGCCTATAATCAATCTGTTACCTTTTATCTTACCAATATCTGCAGTTATTTATGAGTTAGTATATGGATTAATGAATCAGATATATAACAGTTAGCATAAAAATCAACGAATCAATCAGCATAAACATTAATAATTTCATCAATTCATATATGAAATTTTTTATCAGTTAAAATATGATTTTTATCATGTTAATCTTCATTCTATGCAATTATCAGAGTACATTAGTATTTTCTGTAGCATATGTATCTTAATGAGAGGAAGTGAAAAAAACTATCATCATTATATCACGTGATCACTATTATTTACCAATATCATTGTTTATATTTTATTACTTGAATCAATTCATGTACACCATGAATTTTTATTTTTACTATATATATATTCACATAGTGTCTGTATCACACTCCTATAAGTCAAATGCAAGTCAAGTTTGAGTAATATTCAGTAGTTGGTTTTGGTAGCTGACCGAGCTGATGTAAGTGTTTACATAATAAAAATATGGAATGTTAGTCCATATATATAAAAGACTAAAACTAAAGAGGTCAACCAGATTGCTTGCAGGAATGTGATCAGACTAGAGACGCTAAAGATGACGTATACAATAAGTATGTAGGCTAAGATAACATGCCGTCACCTGTAGTCATTCAATTGTTTATAAACATTAGTCCAAGCTCCCTGCTTGAGACAACTACCCCGACCTATAATTCAAACGGCCTACGAGATCTGTAGCGTGTCTCATTTTGATTGTGTGTTCGTATGAAACTATGTCATTTGTATGTATGTTCATATGTTCGAACTACTGTCTGTTCCTTCATAACTTGTAACAGAGATGGTAGACAGGCAGAACAGAGTTAGCTATCGTCATTAGAAGACCTGTATCTCTTTACCTAAGCTTTATCATGTAGAGAGAACAGAAGTAGCCATCATCATTGGCAGAAGCGATCAAGCTATCGTTATTAGAAGACTTGTACAATCATACCTGATCTTCACCATGTAAAACTTCAGAAGAATATATATATTTTTATACTTCGTGTTTTCTACAAGAACCTCCTCACCGAACCAACATAAGTTTAACACATCGTCGTAATAACCAACAAGATAATACCGACTTCGTAAGTGATCTACAAACCCCCAGACACTCCATTGAAGATGGAAGTGCAATACCAACCGACTTAGTGTAAGATTATCGCAAGTCTAACATTACCTCATAGGGCGCCTTATCATACAAGGCACAAGCCCTAATATATATATATATATATATATATATATATATATATATATATATATATATATATATATTTATTTATTTATACATACGTACATACATACGTGCATAC
>NC_087200.1:40004451-40009451 GCF_015104395.2 Macrobrachium nipponense
CGCAGAGATGAAAAATGAAAGAATATCTTAAGAATAAGAGTCCATCTGCATCTAGAAAGATACTTACGAATGGAACTGAATTGAATTGAAAGTAGGATTTAGGCCAAAGTCCAAGCACTGGGGCCTATGAGGTCATTCGGTGCTGACGGAAATTGATAGTAAACGGTTTAAAAGGCGTAACATGAGGAGAACCTCGCAGTAGCACTATGAATCAATTGTTAAGGGAGGTTGGAAAGTAAGTTGGAAGTAAGAGACTACGAAAAGGCTTGAAGCTGCAAAGAATCATAAGTAATGCCTACAGATATGCCAGCGAACATAACAGGATTCAATTGGTGCTGGATTGGAAAAGATATTTAATCCAATCATCGTACAATTTTTTTTATTTTACTTTATTAGATCGGATATTGGACTCGAATCATTTATTAGGTATTAACAGGATAAGATACATGAAAAATCATACAATTCCCTACCAATTTTTAAGGTATGAAAAATAGACAATTCCCTCTTAACTTTTAAAATCTGAAGAATCATAGAGTTCTTTTCCATTTTCAACAAATAAAAACCACACAATTCTCATTTCATTTTTAACTTATTCTATTTAATTTTTATAACGTGAAAATTCATGCAATTCTCTTCCATTTTCAATAGATGAAAAATCATTCAATTCTCTTTAATTTTCAATAGTTTAAAAATCACACAAATCTCTTTAATGATTAACATACGAAAACTCATACTAGTCTTTAATTTTTAACATATGAAAAATAATACAAATTCTCTTTAATTTTTAACATGAAAAATCATACAATTCTCTTTAAATTTTAATACATGAAAAATTATATAATTCACTGTAATGTTTAACAAATAAAAGATAATAAAATCCTCTTTAATCTTTAGCATATGAAAACTCACACAATCCCTTTTCATTTCTGACAAACTTTGGTTTCTCCCCAAAGAAAGATGAAGACATCTGCGAGAAACAAGGTCTATGGACATACAAACAAACCAACAAACAAATAAATAAATGAATAAATAAATAAACGGCCTCTTCATTCACCAGCATCTGGAAGAAAAAATGAAAACTGGAATTGTGTTTTTCCTTGGATGTTTAACAGGAATACGAGTTCAATTGACCTTCTTAAGATTACTTATATCATATATTAATTAAAATTGATACAGTGATTAAAGATTTTTCTCTCATTCAATCACGCTCTCTCATTCAAAAATACATCTTTATATTACGATTCCAATTTCCTTTATCCGTTCACTGCTCACTCAGTACATACATATACGTACACATATATATATATATATATATATATATATATATATATATATATATATATATATATATATATATATATATATAGATATATATATATATACTATATATATTATATATATGGTGTGTATATGAGTATATACATATATACATATACATATACACACTACACACACACACATATATATATATATATATATATATATATATATGTGTGTGTGTGTGTGTGTGTGTGTGTGTGTTGTGTGCATGTGTATGTGTGTGTGTGTGTAGAGTCTGCTGGTCATTTTTACCAGATAGATATGGGATTGTAAAATCCACAATGGGCTCTTAACTTCTCAAATTCTTTGCTCATTTTTTTATATGAAGGTTGGCTAGCACTAGAACGACCAAGCAGTCATTTTGACTGCTTTTGGAAATTGAAATGATTAGCATGGCTTAACTACCATCGTTATTCAGTTGATGCTGCATGACTTGTGTTTTGCTAACTTATTGAGTAGTTCATTATAGTGAAATAATTTAGTTAATTTTCCTATAATTTTTTTCAGTACAGCCCCCACTACTACAAACGGCCAAGCAGTCATTTTGACTGCCCTGACTACAAGCTTCAACCGTGTCTAGTGACCAAACCTGTACAAGACTCGTAAGGAAAGACATGTTCAGTTCCATCGCAACATACACTTCTTAGCTTGATTAGTATGCGTTTAGCTTTCCCACTATCAATATGTCTCGTAGGAAGTTGAATGATGATGAAATATTAGAAGAGTTATTGAAGGATTCAGAATCAGATTCAGATTCAGATTCTGTTGAGGAAAGTAAATCTGATGAAGATGAGTACATTGTACAAGAAGAGGAATCAAGTTCTGATGATGAAGTCAGCCAATCTGAGGGTGATGAGGAGTCGGAAGTGATAACATCAAATTTAGGTTAGTATCGTATTCTCTCTCTCTCTCTCTCTCTCTGTGTTTCATATATATATATATATATATATATATATATATTATATATATATAATATATATATATATATATATATATATATTTATATATATATCTTTCCATAGGAGCTTTACCATTATCTATTATTATTGCTTTTGCTATTATTGTTGTTGTTGTTGTTACTACTGTTGTTATTATTATCATTATCATTATCATGTTTTTTTTTTTTATATTTTGTTGAAATATTAGCCTACTGTGTATTTTTTTCTTCCTGAATTCATTATCCCTCACATTTTACAGAGGAACTCCCTTCTCAAGAAGAGGATTTATCATCAAACACGATTAGAGCTAAATGTGGTACGGTGTGGAAAGTAATATCTCAAGCAGATGAAGATTGTGGAAGATTTTCTCAGCAAAACATACTGAGGGAAACTCCCGGCCCCACTTTTTTTCCAAAACGTCTTGTACAAAAAAGGAGCTACATGAGTGCCTTTTCGATACTTATAGATGATTTTATCATTGAACATAGGAAATGCACTGAAGCTCAAGGCAGAAGTCTTGAAAACGATAATTACAAAGTATCTCGTGAAGAAATTTTAGCAGTAATTGGAATCATGTATGCTCGTGGGATATTGGGAAAGAATCAGTCAATTGATCATCGATGGTCAAGAAAATGGGGTCCACCCTTTTTCAGGGATACAAAGTCACGTCCCAATTTCAAAGAGATGATGTGGTTTATAAGATCTAACATAAGAACAATGAGGTCAGAACGTTTACGTACAGATAAGTTTGCTTATATTTCTGAAGTGTGGGATAGATTCATTGAGAATTGCAAAGCTGCTTATAAGCCACATGAGAATATCACAATTGATGAACAACTTTTTCCCTCAAAATGCCGATGTCCTTTTCTTCAGTATATGGGAAATAAACCAGACAAATTTGGAATAAAGTTTGGGATTGCTGCTGATGCAGAATCAAAGTATATGCTAAAAGCTTTCCCTTACTTGGGAAAAGATGAATTTCGACCAGCAAATCAGCCCTTATCAACTCATGTTGTGCTAAGACTAATGAAACCATTCACTGGGAAAGGTAGAAATGTCACAACTGACAATTTCTACACATCGCTTCAGTTAGCTAAACATCTGAAAGCAAAAAACACCAGCCTTGTTGGCACAATGAATAAAGCCCGTAGAGAAATTCCATCTCAAATGAAGTCATGGAAAGGTCAACTGTATGATACACTTCTGCTGGAGAATACGGATACGACATTGGCAATATACCAAAGTAAGAAAAACAAGACAGTCTTTATACTCAGTTCACTTCATCGCACTGTTGCAATAGATGGACAGAAAAGGCCAAAAGCCAAAACTGTTGTGTATTACAATGCAACAAAATTGGAGTAGACGTACTTGACCAAATGGCACGTAATTATTCCACAAGGTGCCCTTCCAGACGTTGGCCTGTTCATGTATTTTACAATATTCTTGATCTTGCAAGTATCAATGCATGGATATTGTATTCAGAGGTCACAGGGGAAAAACTAAGCCGTCATGATTTTAATCTTGGATTAGCAGAGGAATTGGCATATTCTTTGAAAAATCTAGAGTTGGCAGAAAGTGCCGAAGATTCTGATGAGATTTTGGAAGAGGAGAGTAGAACACCAACTAAGAAACGGAAGCAATGCCAAATCCGCCTGTGCAAAAACAACAAAACTGTGATGACCTGCAAAAAATGTGAGAAATATGTGTGTGGAAAATGCACTGCTGTAACTAAACAAATTGTATTTTGTAAATTTGGTTAAATCGGTGCGGCAAGAAGTGAGGATATGTTATTCATCACAGACTAATATTCAAATTCTGTCATATCAAAACAGCAAAAACTTTCCCAAATCAATATGGATGTTTATTTTACAAGTTATTTGGCTAATACCAAGTAACACCTGAATTTACAATTTTGAGGACGTTTCCCATAATATATAATTTTTATTTGCTTTTAATTTTTATCACTTTTTGCTATTATTGTACATTTTCATTTAGAGGAAGAAATGAAGAACTTTATTTTTTTATGAAAATATAATCGTATAAAGAAATCACAATAAAGAAACAAACAAAAAAATTATTTTTTATTTTCATTCCTATAGTAATCTAGAATGGAAAAACTTTGTAAACTATATATTTAAGCATAGCCTTAACATGTAATTCCTCCTTGATTTCAATGCAAATGGTATACTAACTGGCATTAAAGTAGCAACAGAACTAATAAACTAATTATTGGGTAATTAGATAGTTTCTATAAAAGCAGTCAAAACGACTGCTTGGCCGTTAATGGTAGGTGCAGGACCTTGGCCTTTCAAGTGCTAGGTCACCTCGTTGTGATTACGGTATAGCGGGTTTGTTTCCCGCTGCCGGACATTATTTCTAAGAAAAAAAAAATTCTTTGAAGTTGGAGCTGAAGGCTTTGCAGTGACAAACGTATCCAAAATAAGAGCAGAGAATTTGAGAAGTTAAGAGTGCATTGTGGCTATGTATATATATATATATATATATATATATATAGATATATATATATATATATATATATATATATATATATATATAAAATATTCATATATATATAAATATGAATAATTTGATCACGAAATATATAAAACGTGATGCTATGTATAAATAAAGGTTTTTGCCCAAAAACCTTTATATATATATATATATATATATATATATATATATATATATATATATATATATCTATATATATATATATACTTCAACATGATGGTAAGGCTA
>NC_087200.1:40014451-40016951 GCF_015104395.2 Macrobrachium nipponense
ATATATATATATATATATATATATATGCGTGTGTGTGTGTGTGTGTGAGTGAGTGTTCATATAACTGTATTTATGTTTATAAAACTATATTAATAAGTCTCTTCACGGCCACTATGACTTAAAATTAGAAGGCTACGGAAAATTTCGTCTCCTTAACAGGGGGCAATTACTTGTATTTGTTTAGGCCAAATTTGTCAGCAGAAGGTATAGTTTGTTATAATTCTTCTCCCTGGAGTTTCATTGCTCGTATTCCCTTCTATTCCCTATCAATTTACGGAACTTTGTAACATGGATTAGCTATTTTTACTTTTAGCTCAGTGACTTACTAACATTTCTACTATGGTGTGTTTTCTGGGTGCATAAACTACTGATATATATATATATATATATATATATATATATATATATATATATATATATATATATATATATATATACATATATATACATATATATGCATATATACATATATATATATATATATACATAATATATATATATATATATATATATATACATATATATATATATATATATATATATATATATATATATATAGTATATATATATACTATATAATAATTAATACACACATACCAGCCGACCAATTCAGCGCTGTCCAGGATAACTCTGAATGAAAACCAATAAACTCTCTCTTTCTTTGTCCCACTCTCTCTCTCCCTCCCTCTCTCTTTCTCTCTCAAACCGTACTTGACGCATACCCCTCTTTCTTCTCCCTAACACCCCCTCTACTCTCTCTCTCTCTCTCTCTCTCTCTCTCTCTCTCTCTCTCTCTCTCTCACTGCCTCTCTCTCTCTCCTTCTCTCTATGTCTCCCCCTTCCCACCACAACCCCTTTGGTGAAATTGATATCTTACCCCAACAATATTCTTTTCCAGATAGTAAGTCATATGTATACCGAAATTAGTTTATGATAAATTCGTCAAGTTTTTTCAGTTACTAGGTCTACGGGCAGAGCCAGCCCCGTTTTCGCTTCCCACCCCTTCCACTCTTTGGTGCCCTTTGATGCTAGTGATGTCTTAGCCGCCAGAGAGCTGATTTCTGAAGAGTAAGTCGTATGTATACATACTTTGGTTGAAACTGCTCAATGCATTTCAGAGTTATGCTCGCTCATACATATATACATTTATATATATATATATATATATATATATATATATATATATATATCCATTTATATATATATGATGTGTATAGACACACACAAACACACGCATATATATATATATATATATATATATATATATATATATATATATATATATATGCGTGTGTTTGTGTGTGTGTCTATACACATATACATACATGCATAAACACAAACACACACGCACACACAGACACACACACACACACACACACACACACACATATATATATATATTATATATATATTGATATATATATATATATATTATATTATATATATATATATATTATATGATAACAGGTAACAGGTAAACAAATCTATAAACGTGGTAAGAAACAATTTTATGTCCTAATAAATTTGGAGAGAAAAAAGTAAATACTATAACTAAGTATACATATAAAAAGGATATTAGGCACAGTAATGAATAGGCTACACAATACCAGGATAACAACTGAAAATCTTTGGATTTATAAAACGCAGAAAAGATTTTACATTATTTCTCCCGCACACTTCGGTATATTTTGTTTTCTAACGGAGATATCACTTTTAACCATCAACAAAAATAAGGAAGGATCGTTTGCAAATTCCGGCTCAGCTAAATTTAGTTCATATTTCCTTGTTTACTTTTTTGTATTGCAACAGTAATTGTAACTCACAAAAATTTCTTATACGCACGCTCCGTGACATAATCGGCGACCCTTTAATTTGCGTGAACGAAACCGGGAAACTTAATTTACCTCCGTTCTGTAGATGGGTACTTTCCAAAACAGTAGATCCGTGAGCCTGACACCCACGATCTAGTTTACAGACTCCTAAATAGTCTTTCAATTCATTCCCCTTGATTCTCAACTTGCATCAGTTTTAGATAACCCTCTGTTAAGAGAGAGCGCAACCAAAGATCTATATTCAATAGATGGAATCCATGCAAATAAACCAACAATATGCAGTGGTCCAGAACCCTACCCTTGTGAACACAATGATTATAGTCAGTATAGTGTCCATCGACTAGTGGTTTCCACAGTTAATTAGTTAAATATTCATCGATAAAAACAAGAAATATTCTTTCAATTCCCAAATGCTACAGATTGAAAACTTGGGCACCATGCCCAACTGTCCAAAGCAGCAACAGAAGTAGCGAGAACAATGAAGACGACCTCTTAACCAGAAATTAGGGAATTCGGTACGACGCTGGACGGTGAAATAAGCGCATAACAAACTATGGAACCCCTTATCCTACCCACATCTGAATCACCTTTATTACTTTGTTTCTGTCTGTTTATTCATCTTGTGTCCATCTCAATTTTTGTTTGTCTGGACCCATTATATGAAGATG
>NC_087200.1:40021951-40044451 GCF_015104395.2 Macrobrachium nipponense
CTTCTGTGCGCCGATGTGTGTGGTCTTGATTTTTACAAGTGAAAAAATTATTTGAACTGAGAGCTTCAACATACACCTCGTGTATGTGTTACAATATATAAAGATATATCAAAGGGTATAAAATTAGATATCTGTTTTATTCACCACCCCTAAAAAAACTTAAAGTTCACTTTAAAAAAAAAACATATGACGAATTTCCAAAAAGGTCAAATAGCCCATTATTCGCCGTGGCCAGGCGCAATCGTTTCATGAAACGCAGTCCAGTCGTCATCTGTCCCAATGTGACCTTATCTCCGCGAACAATTAACCTTAAATGACCTTCCGAATGACCCAGCACGCCGTATCTTCCGGTCAAAGTCCGCGCAAATAACAAATTAACTGCCTGGATGCGAACGCGAATGGAAATGGTATAATATCAGCCTCGCATCGTCCTAAAATAATAATCAACTCGTTTGGTTCACAGAGGTACTATTTGGATTAGGCTAAACAGCCCAGTCTCAATACATTCAGAATATTATACCTATATATTCGTTATCCATTTGCATCACTAAACACTCTTTATTATGTTTGTAAATATATACATAAAATAAATATATTATATATATATATATATATATATACACATATATATACGAGTATACTAATGTGCATATATGTATAAATACACACACACACACACACACACACACACACATATATATATATATATATATATATGTGTGTGTGTGTGTGTGTATGTGTTTGTGTGTGTGTATGTGTGTCTGTGTGCGTGTGTGTGTGTCTGTGTGTGTTTGTGTGTGTGTGTGTGTGTGTGTAGTATACAACTATGCATATAACCAAACTTCGTATTTTGAAGGAGGTTGTTTCACATTTAAAGACAAAAACTATGGTTATTTTTATTTGGAATCAATGTAGGTTCCGATGTAGCATGTCAATAGATGTACGTTTAAAATAACTTCAGCTGTTAATAGAGTAAGGAATACACACATCGTTGTGTGATATGCGTCCACAGTACTGTAACTACATATACTGTATGCACTGTATACATATGCGAAAAATACTACGGTACAATTAGCTGACGTTCTTGCATAAGAATGGTATCGTGACTGGAGTATGGCGTGTTTGATATTTTCAAATGATAAAGATGCTGCAGATGTTAAGGAACAGAAACTACAAATTTTGGCGAAAGAGTCTGAGAGTCATATTTTTACCAGAAACCCTTGAGTTTGATTTTAATTATTATTATATTTCGGTAGCTGAACCCTATTTACATGCAACGAGCACACAGGTTTCAACCTCCCACCGCAGACCCCACACTATACCCAGTAATTTTTCATCGTCCTGGGGGAGACGCGAACCCGCGACATCTGAGTGGCATACCACGACACTAACCATTATACCAGCAGACCAGCTTTGACTACCCAGAATGGAATGATTGAGTCATTCATACAGACCATCGTGAATAAATATTGCAATTGACGCTATGAGGTTGGTTTGTCGCAGAATAAGTCAGCTAGGAAAGTAGCAAGATCCCTGCAGAAGGTTTGCACAGGAGCGTTTATATAAGAAGGGCAGGACGCATAAATGGATTATTGAAACAACTGCCCCAATTGGGACTGAAGTGTGTATAATCAATTTCAATGATAGAATAAAAAGTGGAATTTCCGAAGACAAATTATTGCTTACATTGTATATCTGTGGTAAGACTTGAAATGCAGAGAAATGCCGAGATATGGTTTGCATAGGTAAAATGAAGGATTAGTAGATCGTCTTCAAAAGGAGAGGATGGGAGATGCTTATTATGTGCTAGCTGGCGAAATCGCCAAAATATATAAGCAAACACGTAAATCCATACGAATAAATATATATTACTTCCCCCTCAGGTAACAATCGCTTCCCCTCTAGCGGGGAAATAATGAAGCTGCAATCTACCGCTTACATGTAAACTACAGCACCTCCTGGACCTTAATTTAAGACATTATCAGTCATAATTAAGTATTACAGTTGCATAGACCTTATACAACACATTATGCACAGGTACAATACTGAATCGTCAAGAGGATTTCTCAATAACACAAAAGTTGAGAAGACACCCATGTTGTGATGACGTATTTGTAAGAGTTGCTAAGTATACTCATTAGTTTTAAAGACATAAAGCAAAATAAGTATAGAAAATCCAGTCTCAGTCTATCTGTGCATATCAAATATTATATTCGCCCACAAGTCTCTATTATGAATTCATGTTATAAAACATGTACATAAATAAAAGTAAAAAGTAATACTAAACAAATCTCCAACTAATTCTGCATTTTAACTAACGTTAAATCCCCTGGTAATATAAAAAAAAATCGAATAAAAGTGATACAATTTAATGAAACAGTTTCATGAAAAAAATCAAACTCAAGAGATCACTATTTACTGCTAATTAACTCTCGATACCATTATCTTATAAAGGAGAAGAAGATAGAGAAAACACACCATATTTCAAATCCAAATAAAGGAAGGCAAGAACTTTTGCTTTCCAATTATGAGGAAGAAAAACGATCTTGAAGCTCATTATTATGCAGACAATTATTATCAATATACAATAATTATTGAATAAATCAGTGACTGTTTCTCACACAAGACCTGCGTTCAGTTCTCCGCCAAAATGTATATCGTCAAAACGTGGGCCACCGAAGAGGTGAGATTCAACCCAATCGTATGGTATTTTCTCCCTCTCTCTCTCACGCACACACATGTATATATATGTGTGTATGTATATATATATATATATATATATATATATATATTATATATATATATATATATATATATATATATATATTAGTAAGCAACCCTGCCATTGACCCGGTGACCATTTTCTCCGGATCAATTTTTGAAGGTTGCTTATTGGTTATGAGGTCAAAATAAAACAAAATAAGCCCCCGTGTCCCTCTCGAAAGTTTGGGTTAACTCCACTAGGAGGCGAAATCCGATATGGCCGCCAACGAGATTCTTCAAACCTAAATTCGCCACAACTTTGGTTCTGTCAGAGCTACTGATGAGTTCTTGGTGTCTAAATGTAAGTTTTAAAGGTAAGGAAACCAATCAGATTATCAGAGTACATATTTGACAACAAAAGTTTCACTGTATTGAGAATATTAATAATTTCAGCGATTAAAATTGATGAATGAACATGTCATTTTGGCATATCATTCTTCTTGTCATTCTCTTCTATGCTGACATCACTTCAAACATGTAAAAATGGATACTAGTAATTTTGTTTCATTTCTAAATTAATTTTATTAACTTCACTCACTGTGATAACCAATGATATTATGTAATTTAGTTGATTTCAGGCAAGAGTTACAGGGTCATGGAACGGTAAATATTTAAGATACTAACTACTATTATTGAGTTTCATACATCACAACTTTATTGAGTTTTATAAAACAACTTTTTATCTCCAGATTACCAAAACCTTTGTTATAAGACAAACAGTACTCAACAAAGAAATGATCAAAAGTTATCTTGACACCAGAAAGTAATGCTCAGTGCAATTTCATGCAACTGGTGGCAGATTGCTGAAGCTTCTCAGGGAGTGTTTGTCCGCTGTGGCGTAGAATTCCTTTTTTCCATTCAGCACTCGATCATCACAGAATATTTTGAAAGCTTTCTCACCATCATGAGAAAGCTTTCAAAATATTCCACAAAAGCATGAGGTGCAATAACACCAGACTGCAGTGTTCTCAAAGTAGGATTGCTGCTGTCGAAAGGGTCACTCCCAAATTCCAGAGGGCAGGCATCAATATCTTGCGCTGCCAGTTCATCAAGGGTCAGGCGGTGATGCTGTGCTCTCACTGTGTTTCTGTGTAGATGTTGTTTTCATCTCTGCAGCTGTGTCAGAAGCATTCTTTCCTTCATAGGAATCTTAAGCCACCTGCCATCAACTTCAAACCCTTGTTCATGGTCATTTCTATCCACAAGTCGAGCGGAAGACAAGAGTAGGGATTTCTAGTGATGGACTGAGAAAACAGACCATTACTCACGTGCAATGTTTTCTCCTCGGGTAAGTTACCTAGTTCCATCCAGAACTCTACCATCCATCTACCATACTTATTGTTGTCGTAGATTTGTATCCATTAAGCACAAGGACGCCTTGAATTCCTCCCAGTTTTGAGTCCTGAGAACATGCATTCCTCATTAGAATATCTGTCATTTCAAGGAATGACATCCAGTACTTTGCCATTGAAGACTCTGAGCTCAGAATCTGGTTCCATTCATCAAATATGATAGGCATGGTCCTGTCATCAGATTCAAGCATCACTTAACTCTCTTGGCGATCTTCTGGTGTAGAAGTTGGATCTATCAATCTCTGTTTGACATCATTTGGAACAGTTGTGCCATTTTTCAAACAGTGCCAAAGGAATTTTCTCATGAGGGCCTTGTACATTAATCACACACCTGAAGCTCCTCTTGTAATGTTTGCCTGGCAAAGCCTGATCAACAGAGCCTTCTGCTATAACGCCAGCTGAGACAAGAACATCTGATAGACTTGAACCGTGGAAGCGTTTGTCAATTGCATAAATGAATGAGCAGTGAATGTGGAATGGTCCCAGAGTAGGATGACAGCAAACTGGTCTGGATGCTCGTATTGAATCTGGACGATCAGGGTATGCACTGGTTGGTCTCCAACAAGTTGGATGACTGGCATATTCTTGGCATTTGCAGCAACTTCCATACACATCATCACTTCATGTACTACTGGTTTGTTAAGCAGATTTGGGAATGTTAGAAGTGGTATGGCTTACTTTACACTACTGAGTTACAGACTGAAGACGAACCTCACAAATGCACAACTGTTTGTTCAGCAACAGTTTTATTGTTCATGTTCTCATTTAGTCGAGCCAATGCATGTATGAGGTTCCTCTTATGATGGGAATGAGTATCATGAGATGCATCAATATTGGCTCTGGTCAATATTGATGTTGTGCAGCACATATTGATATCATGTCATCAACTGATGGTATCATAAGATTTGTTTTAACAAGATCTGAACTAGACACTAAGTTCTGTGGTTGGAAGTGCATGACATTTGTTCTGTGAGAAGTGTTGGCTCCAGTGAGAGTATCCTTATTGAAGTCATCATTATCCATGACAGCTGTACTAGGCAAACCTTCTGCTAGCTCATCTGGACAGGTTAAGACATCTTTGTTGCTGATTCCAAGAGAGAACTTATGCAATAAGTCAATGATTTTTCTACTGCCTGTGAGACGATGTATAGTCACAGACAGTTTTGTCTTGAATGATGTTCGTTTTCCTGTGATGTACGAAGAGAGGAGTGAAGTCAGCGCCAGGACAGTTGGCTCAAGCTGTTTCTCATCAAGCTGTTCATGTTGTTCCAAAATCACATTCCTAACATGTTTGAAGAATATCTCTCTCACTTCAGAGATGTGGACATTTTGCAGATGTAGGTTGGGGTCTTTCTGTCCAGTGGCTAAGTTTGGGGACACATAAGTCTTCCAGCATCAATGAATTTCAGCAGTCGGTATCTCATATCCAAGTCTTCAGGGAATACTGTGTGACTTCTGAATGTATACCAAGCATCCAGTTGTTGAATAATATGTCATTTGTCCCTACCACGATATTACACATTTTCTGGTTTCATGCACCATATGCACAGTTTGTCATGTTTCACACCAATGACAGATCGAGTTTTTCTAAGACAAGGTTGAAATTCAACTTTACTCGAGGAATGTTCTGTTTGTTCCTTATACTCACTTGATACTTCTGCCAGACGTTTCTGACTTCTCTTTAAAGCCTGTTCCACCTTGCGGTGACCAAACAGCATTAATTTACAGGATTGGTGATAGTAAATCCAAGTGGGCCACTGTCCCAATCAACATAATCGTAAACAGAGGAAAAGGTGTCCAGGCCAGACCATTGCTTGTCTTTGTCTTTTAGGTGCTGCCATACATCTTTATAGGTGTCACTCCGATCTTCTGCACATTCTTTATGACACAGGATACACTCACCTACAGAATCAGTACTTCCCATTATCAAAATTCAGAGTACCTGTAAATATAAACAGTAATAAAATTCCAGATTATATCATGATCACTTACATGTATATATATATATATATATATATATATATATATATATATATATATATATATACACACACACACACACACACACATATATATATATGTATCTATATAATATATATATTAATATAAGTATAATAATATATATAGCTGTATGTATGTATGTATAATACAATACAATAATATGTATATGGCCACTGCACGAATATACCCTAGACCCAATGAACACTCGTTCTCCATCTCCATCTTTGCTCCTTTCCACACCCCGCCCCCCACTCTATGCTCTCCCTCCCTCCCACACTCTCTCTCCCTTCCACACACACACACTCCACCCTCCCCCTCCCCCAAACACAACGGGGAGGTGCAATCAAGATCATGGAGCGCAAGCATCGTGTTTGCTCCTCTGAAACGACGTGAAACTACGGTCCACCGAAGGCGTCTCAGAGCATCGCTGGATATGTCGACGGTTCCTAGACCGTGGATATGTCGGGTGTTGAAAAGGGTTTGCGATTCACGCTCTCTCTGCATCTTGGCCAATCGGTGTAATCGGCGACTTAAATAGGCGATTTGTTTTCATAATACCAAGATGAATGATGGTTTGTCTTTCTCTTTATATACTATGAACCAATGTTCGTATTTTCAATTATATTGCAATCAATAGTTTATCTTATTGTTTCTTTTATGATGAATAATAGTTTGTATATTTATTTATGCTAAGAGTAATAGCTCCTCTTTTTTATCGTTATATATTTATATCATGAACAATTGTTTTTCTTTTATTTATATAATATGAAAAATAGTTTGTATTTTCAATTTTACTATAAATAATAGGTTGTCGCCTTAATTTATACTAGTTTCTTTTTAATCTACATTGAGAGTAATAATTTTTATTGATATTTATAATGCGAACAATAATTTACCTTTTCATTTATATTAAGAATAATGGTTTATATTATGAATAATGGTTTGTCTTTTATTTATATTAATATAGACAGACAGACAGGCAGACAGACAGACAGACAGACAGGCAGGCTCCCGACTGGGATATCTTTCAACAGAGGAAGACAGTTTTCATTCAAAATATTTTGTATTTGTTTTGCTCATATTAGAACTTTATCAATAATATTTCTGTGTTAACTGTTTGTTTATACAAGGCCACTTAGCTTTAATTGAAAATCATCTTAGTTAAGTTCTCAAATTCAAGTTCATGTAGAGTTGTCAATGCTCGACAATGAATATATATATATATATATATATATATATATATATATATATATATATATATATATATATATATACATACATATATATATATATATATATATATATATATATATACATACATATATATATATATATATATATATATATATATATATACACATATATATATATATATATATATATATATATATACACACACACACATATATATATATATATATATATATATATATATATATATATATATAATATATATATATATATACTGTAGAATTTTTGTTCCATCGTCACCGCCCACTTTATGGCCACAACTTTCATGGCGTAAGAAGTCCGTAGCAAAAGACTTCATCACCGTCACCTACTGCTGTTGGTGGCACAGTAGGACTCGCTTGACGTCAGAGAGGCCTTTTGCACATGGAAGTGGGATTGTTGCATAAGCTTGCGCATTCCTGCAATTCCCCGACGAACCGCTGCATTTGCATTGCCCCCAAATATTTCGATTTCTGCCCAATCCGCTTTCGTTGAACACGAAGTTTATTGCTGGGTATTTCCGTCCTCTCTCTCTCTCTCTCTCTCTCTCTCTCTCTCTCTCTCTCTCTCTCTCTCTCTCTCTCTCTCGTCTCTGATCATTCATTATCGAGCATTGACAACTCTACATGAACTTGAATTTGAGAACTTAACTAAGATGATTTTCAATTACAGCTAAGTGGCTTTGTATATATATATATATATATATATATATATATATATATATATATATATATATATATATACATAATATATATATATATATATATATATATATATATATATATATATATATATATATATATATATATTTACAAACATACATACGTATATATATGCATTTCCTGGACAATCATTCTTTTGTTTTGCATAGATAATTTAAATAGAAAAAGGAAAACTTATAATCAAATTTATGAAATGGAATATTTCGCGCACTTACATAAGGTTAGAGAACGAATAGAACATGTTGAAAGCAGAACCAATATAATGAGATGATGCAATTGCGTGGCATAACAAAACTAGATATAAAAAGTAAGGGAGAGATAAATACAAGAATGGCATTTATAAAAAGCGCTTCATACGGAGAAAGATACAGTCATAAACATAACTATGAATTTCATACCACTAGATTTTCCATTCTTGTATCTCTCTCTCTCTCTCCAAATCCTGTGATTCAGCTTCTCAATGTGTTTTCTGCAATTTATGAAACTAAACTAAACACTAAACTACATTTGCATATTATCCTGGAATATGTTGCACATTATACCCTCTCGCTCTCTCCTGGGATAGGTTACACATCTTATCCCCGTCCCCCCTCCCCTCCTCTCTCTCTCTCTCTCTCTCTCTCTCTCTCTCTCTCTCTCTCTCTCTCTCTCTCTTCAAATCCTGTCATTCATTTTCTTTTGTGATTCATGGTACTAAAGATTTATTCTTTATATTGTGGAATATGTAAAGAGATGTGCATCCATTCTCTCTCTCTCTCTCTCCAAATCCTGTGATTCTTCTACTAAAGTTTTTATTCTAAACACTGGAATACGTTTACATTATGCCTCGCAATATGTTCCACATATATAACCTCTCTCTCTCTCTCTCTCTCTCTCTCTCTCTCTCTCTCTCTCTCTCTCTCTCTCTCTCTCTCTCATCTTTTCACCTCAGTGTCTCCTTCCATCACTTTTATTTTTTCCTTATGACCGAAACACTAATCACCTGGGCCTAATTATGAATTCCCAAGACCCGAATCAGAGGAGGTAATTAGTGCTTTTTCCAATTATAGAACCCAATTCCGTGTGATTACCTGACACGCGCACACAAGACTAATTAATGAGCTACGACAATTACTAATTTAGCCAGGGAACGCGTTTGGTGAACAGCGTCAACTTCGGTTCTGTACAGTTATTTTATTTAAATTTCTTTTATGTCCAGATGTATAACCTGTATGTTTTCCGTAAAATGTAAAATAGTGGGAAATATGGATGATTAGTGGGTGAACAGGAGGAAGAGGGGGAGGGGGAGGAACAGAAAGAGGAAGAAGTTGAGGAACAGAACGGAGAAGAGGAGGAAGAGGAGGTGAGGAAAAAAGAGATAGGAGATTTGGGAAACGTTGGCAGATCAACCCATTACAGTGCAGAGTGAGCAGCAATACATAATAAAGCTTCCTGTCGAATATATCATTTGAGTTTCTGGCTTTAGAGAAATGAACAAACAAAATTCAATTATACCTAGGAATTCCTTGTCTCTTTACAATCAATTTCTCTTTGATAGAAATGTCTGCAAAGAACAGGAATAGCTAACTGAAAACATCGCATATCACCAATTACTTCAACAGAGAACATAAAAATAACAAAATGTAAAAAAAAAAAAAAAAAAAATCAACTTCGTGTGTGTCCTATAAGAGGCTCATGATCATAAAAGAAAAATAATAATAAGAAGAAACAATATTTAGCCGGCATGTCCATGATCCAGAAACAGATTAATGAAAACTTCAGCTCTCTTTTTTGATGAAAACTCTTGACTGAGCGACACGAACGAAAATGAAAGAAAATTCCTTCGTTTATTTTGTGTCTTTCTTTAGGTTTTCTCTCTGTTATATCTTGCTCACTTCGTTCAATAAAAGTGACAATCGATCTTATGGGTCACATTTTGTCTATTTAAATAAATGCAGCTAAAATATTACTATTTCGATTATTTTTGTGAATAGAAATTTTGCGAGAGAATGTTAGACAATGTCCTTCATATCGAAGAATTATTCATACTATTAGATCATGGTAAGATATATATATAAGTCTATATATATATATATATAGTATATATTAATAGTACTTATATAACATCTATATGTATTGGTATAAACGACACACACCATCACACAGGTATATGATATCTATATAGTATTATAATATATAATATATATATAGATTATATATATATATTACTAAAATGACCTCATTGAAACTACAGATATTATTTAAAAAGTTATAATTTTTTATTAATAAATGTCTCTGCTTGATACCATCCAATTTCAGTGAGGTCCTATTAGTAATTGTATTAATGTGTGTGTGTATATATATATATATATATATATATATATATATATAATATATATATATATATATATGCACACAATATAAACCCTCGCAGTCACGAGGTAAACTTGCTCTTTCAAGAGCATCACACATGTAAATAAAACTAATTAACAATGTAAAATGACGTTAAAAAGAAGCAAATTGCCCAACAGACGTTACGGGGCAAATGTAATCAACAGCAAATTAATAACCGATAGTTAATAACCATCAGTTAATCGATTTATCCCGCTAATGAGTCCACTGGCGAGTATAGGAATTCATTAATCTGACGTCACGCGAATCAATCTTTTTAATAAGCGAGATCTTTCTCTTCTCTCTCTTCTCTCTCTCACTCTCTCTCTCTCTCGCTCTCTCTCTCTCTCTCTCTCTCTCTCTCTCTTTCTGTTTCCCTTTACCTTCCCTTACTTCCTAATGAACAAAATTCCTTCCGTTTCCCTTTCCTTCACTGCTGAAGGAAAAAGTAAAATGAAAGGAATTGTGATGACTTGATTACGAATGTTTGGTATCTCATTGATTATGATATGAATGGAAGTATGTAGTGAATGTATATTCTTATTATTATTATTATTATTATTATTATTATTATTATTATTATTATTATTATTATTATTAGAGGATGAACCCTATTCATATGGAACAAGCTTCCAAAGAATATGTTGTTCTTCATTAGAAATACGGAGAAGGTAAAGGGATATACAAAAAGAAGAGATCTCACTTATTAAAATACAAAATTAATTAGTAAAGTAATACAGAGATAACAATATATTAAAATGCAATAAGAATAGCATTAGTTATAATGCATTACAACTTTGCTTGAACTTCTGAAGTTCTAGTTGCACGACATCCACAGACCAACTGTAAGGAATAAAGAACCTCTGTGCACATGGAATCCGTTTGCACGTCAGCAGGCTAAAACAAGTGCGTTTAAATATTACCTCAATTACTGTCCATCACACAGCACGGTCCAAAAAGGAAACAAAACAAAATCTGTTTATTCCCTGGCAATAAGCTTATTAACTCGGCTACCCTTGAATACTTGACCCTCGAGCCAATAAGGGCTATTGCACCGAGGGTAAACCGGAATAGCAAGCATGTATGTGTGCGTGTTCATATATTTATTATATTTTTATATATATATATATAATTCTTATATCTATATATATTTATAAATGTATATATCTAATATATATATATAAATGTATATATATAAATATATATATATATGTATATGTATATATATAAATATATATATATATATATATATATATATATATATAATATATATATATATATATATATATATATATATAATATATATATATATATAAATTTATATATCTCGCTGTGGCGAGGTTGGCTAAGGCTTCACTGCCAGTCCTGGAATTGAGAGGTCAATGGTTCGTGCCTGTCGGCCGCCAATTCTATTATCAATTAATAAATTCCCCCTCGGTTAAACATATATGAAAATATATTAATTCCAAGGTAGAGCGAATTAGATATTAAAGGACATTTGTGGCTCCATATATGTATATGAATCACGGTAATGTGAATGACTTATATAATGACTACGTGAGGGCAAAAGCACTACCACGCTACCGAGGACGAGATGGGCTTGATGCAGTCTCCAAAACAAAAAATACCTGAGTGAGGCAGGTATTTGAGATGGGAGGCGGCATACTCTTATATCTTTTGTGGTGGCGAGGTTGGCTAAGACTTCACTGCCAGTCCTGGAATTGAGAGGTCGATCGTTCGCGCCTGTCAGCCGCCAATTCTATTATCGCTTAATAAATTCCCCCTCAGTTAAACATATATGAAAATATATTAATTCCGAGGTAGAGCGAATTAGATATTAAAGGATATTTGTGGCTCCATATATGTATATGAATCACGGTAAAGTGATAGACTTATATAATGACTACGTGCGGGCAAAAGCACTACCACGCTACCGAGGACGAGATGGGCTTGATGCAGTCTCTAAAACAAAAAATACCTGAGCGCGGCAGGTATTTGAGATGGGAGGCAGCATACTCTTATATCTCTTGTGGTGGCGAGGTTGGCTAAGGCTTCACTGCCAGTCCTGGAATTGAGAGGTCCATGGTTCACGCCTGTCAGCCGCCAATTCTATTATCGCTTAATAAATTGCCCCTCGGTTAAACATATATGAAAAATATATTATAATTTCCAAGGTTAGAGCGAATTAGATAATTAAAAAGGACAATTTGTCAGCTCGATATATAATGTGTATGAATCACAGGTAATGTGAATAGACTTTATATAATGACTACGTGCGGGCAAAAGCACTACCACGGTACCGACGACGAGATGGGCTTGATGCCAGTCTCCAAAACAAAAAATACCTGAGTGTGGCAGGTATTTGAGTTGGGAGGCGGCATAAACTTATATCTCTTGCAGTGGCGAGGTTGGCTATTGAGAGGTCGATGGTTCGCGCCTGTCGGCCGCCAATTCTATTATCGCTTATTTAAATTTCCCCTTCACGGTTTTAAACCTATATGAAAATTATATTAATACCGAGGTAGAGCGAATTAGATATTAAAGGACATTTGTGCTCGATATATGTATATGAATCACGGTAATGTGATAGACTAATATATACATGCATATGCACACCACACACACACACCAAACACACACACACACACATATATATATATATTATACTATATATTATATATATTATATTTTATAAAAAAAAATATAAAAACATATTTATATATATCTATAGATATTAGACATATAACATATAATATATAATATATTATAGATTATATTATTATATATATAATCAACAATATGTGTATAATACATATATTCAAAGAGTAATACACGTACATATTCGAGGCAAGCATATAAGAATAGTTACCCATGAAAAAACTATCTATGTTTTCAACTATACAAGGAACAGCCTCAAGAAAACTGAAATCATTCTTAAGAAGAGAATGTTTATGCAAGAAAATACTCTTGGCATCGACTTACAAATCCCTTTTTTACTGTAATCAAACTAACACAAATCAGGACATTTCTCTTCCCGTTATCTTACGAAGAGAAACAAACCAAAAAGGATCATTGCCCAGGATTATGAGAAAAAACATTACATTCTATTAATAAAAAACAAAGATAATGGTGGAATCAGCTGCAGGAATGAGTGTAGTGTGATATCAGCAACAAGGTGGTCTTAAAGTGAAATTAGTAATGAAGGTGGGTTTAGCGTAACAATATAGGCAAAGGGAGAAATTTGTAATGTTGCTGGGTTTGAGGCGAAATCAGTAACGACGTGGGCTTAGAGTGATGTAAGTAATGAAGGTTGGATTACAATAACACGATGGGCTTATGGATAAATCAATAATGAGGATGATTTAAGGTGAAATTAGTCACGAGGTGGGCTTAGAGTGAAATACGTAATGACGATGGGTTTAAGGTTAAATCAGTAATGAAGTGTGATTAGAGGGAAATCATTAATGAGGGTGGGTTTAGCGTAGCTAGATAGGCTTTATGGAGAAATGAGTAATGAGGATGGGTTTAGGTGAAATCAGTAACAAGGTGGACTTTGACTGGAATAGGTAATGAGGGTGAGTTTACCATAACAAGATGGGCTTAAATAGAGATCAATAATAAGGATGGGTTTAAGGTGAAATCAGTAATGAGGATAGGTTTAGAATTACAAAATGGGCTTAAGGAGAAATCAGTAATGAGGATGGGTTTAAGGTGAAATCAGTTACAAGATGGGCTTAGAGTTAAATCAGTAGGGAGATGGTTTTAAGGTGAAAACAGTGAACTAAGTAATGAGGGTGGGTTTAGCATAAAAAGATGGCCTTAAGGCGAAATCAGTAATGGGGATGGACTTCAGGTGAAATCAGTAACAAGATGGGCTTGGAGTGAAATCAGTAATAAGTGTGGGTTTATGTAACAAGACGGACTTAGGGTGAAATCAATAATGAGGGTGGATTTAAGGTGAAATCAGTAACGAGGAAGGCGCAGGGTGGAATCAGTAAGGAGGATGGTTCTAAAAGAAAATAGTAACGAGGTGCTGGCTAGTATCAGTAAAGAGGATGGACGACTGGTGAAATACGTAACGTGGATAGCACAGGATGCCATTAGTAACCCTGACAATTATATGCTATTGTTTACAAGGATGGGCATTTTCGATGGCATCAGATTAGAAGCAGGGCATAGAGCTTAATGGAAGAGAAGGATTGGCAATGGACATTACCGGTAAAGAGGTTGGGCTCGGGGAAAAATCAGATTTAGAAAGAAAACGGATCTGGGGCTCATTAATGCAAGACGATTTTTCAGACTATCTGAAATCAAGAGCCAGTGTTGGCATGAAAAAAAAATATTCTCAGGGTATAGTGGGCAATCAGGTAACGGAGGGTAGAGGCATACAATTTAAAAAAAAAAAAAAATAGAGGCCGTAACAGGTTAGTGAATAAGACAGGGTGCAATTAGGAAAGAATCTACAGCTGGTATATAAGTGTTAGCAGCATTAACTGGTAAAGAAACGGGCAGTATGACATGCGGTCTAACCAAATAAGATATTAAGATTATACGATCTTCTTAACCGAGAAACTAGAAAGAAACTGACGATAGTTGGTTAAGAGGTCGGGTTCATTTTACTGTAAGGATAAAGGATTTGGGCGAAGTCCTACGGTGGAACAGGAAGAGACTGGTGACAGTTACCCCAAAAGATGAGCATAGGGTGCAATTTTGAAAGTGGAAGGATGCAGGATGCAAATAGACTAACTGGCTGATTGGTCTATTTCTATTATTTAGCTTAATAACAATAGTTAGTAAGGCCATTGTGAAAGGTGTGTGTGTAAGTTGTGGGGGGGGGGGGGGGGGGGAGGGGTGCGGTGAAGGGGGGGGGGGGGGGGGGGGGGGGGGGGGGGGGGGGGGGGGGGGGGGGGGGGGGGGGGGGGGGGGGGGGGGGGGGGGGGGGGGGGGGGGGGGGGGGGGGGGGGGGCTTTTGAGAGTGCAATCAGTATATGGAGTGAAAGCCAGGTACGTTTTAGACAAACATAGAAACTGACTGACTTCGAGCGGAAGGTGGAGAATGAAGGTAAAGAAAAACCTGAGAATTTAAAGGGAAGATTAAGGAAGGAGAGACCAGCAATTCACTTCTGTTAAAGACGAATCGAAAGAAAGCAGAGTTCGAAGTGGAGAGAGAGAGAAATTATTTTTCGGTTAGAGAGAGAGAGAGAGAGAGAGAGAGAGAAGAGAGAGAGAGAGAGATTTAAAAAAGCCACTATTCTTTGGTCAATACACACCGAAACGAGGGTCGATGGGTATAGGTCACAATATAGCGGCTATTTCAAGTTTCTTTTTCAGGCTCTTTTTATTAAAAATATTAAAATGTCTGGTTACAGGAACACACAAAGAAACTAATAAAAGCATCATAGAAGGATTTTATTTATAAAATATATAAGAATTATAAATAACCAATATATATAATATCTTCGAATTATTACTCACTCGGATCAAGTGGGAAAATGAATAAGATTTGAGAGAGAGAGAGAGAGAGAGAGAGAGAGAGAGAGAGAGAGAGAGAGAATGAAAATATATAATTTTAATACTGTCTAAATTGATAAACTCAGAATATTCATTAAAAACAATAATCTAACAAAAACACGTAGATTACACGTCTTACTTTTCTAGCATCCCATAACTCATAGTTTGGATAAATTTTTCAAATAGAGGAATTACGAAAAGTTAAACTTGCATGTATTTCAACTATTTCGTAAAGTTCCTTTCGTAAAAAAGAAGTATTATCAAAAATAAAAATTTTTACATGGGAAGTAAAAGAGCCCCGACTTCAAAAAAAAAGTTTATTTCTGCTTGAAAAACTGGTGGCCACAGACAGCTGTGTTTTTTCCTGCTTCCAAAAACTGAAAAACAGTCATTTATTTATCGCCCGGTCAGTTTGAACGCCATTTCTGGAAGTTCCAAAAATTATAATAATCTTCCTGTTTTGTTTTATGTTTCCTGTAAAAGAAAACTATTGAGATGGCTTTGTCAGTCCGCTCCCCCACTTTTTCTGTCTGCCCTCAGATCTTAAAACCTACAGAGGGTAGAGGGCTGCAAACTGGTATGTTGATCATCCACCCTCAAAACACTAAATATACCAAATTGCAACCCTCCAGTCTCAGTAGATTTAATTTAATTTTTTAAGGTTATAGTTAGCGATGATCGTGGGTCTGGCAACGATATAGGACATGCCACCACCGAGCCGTGATAGAAAGTCTCGTGGGTCTCGGGCTCACACAGCATTAACGCTGTACAGAAAAATTTTTCACTTGTTTATGTTTTCAAATACTTTTTTCCTTCCATTTTACGTTTCTCTTGGGCCACCGACGTATATGATCCACCAGGCAAAGCATTAGTTTATGCTGATTTTTTTTTTTTTTTTTTTCAAATCATTTGCTTCATACTGAGGATAATATCTCAAAATCATGCTTCAGCTGATGAAAGGATCAGAAATAATTTGTTTCATACGGATGAAATTTCTCTGATATCATTGATTTCATACTGAAGAGTTTATCCCACACCCCAGAAGCATTACATGGTTACTTAATGAAATTTTTACGTAAATTGTGAATGTTACGCATTTAATTTCAAGACCGATTTAAAAGTGTAGATTTTGCTGCATACTTTTACGGAAATAAATGCATTTAACTCGCAATTCCCTGACATAGTGTCTTAATAAAAACTTAATCTGGGATAAAGTTAGAATTTCTGAGACAACAACCAATGAAGGCAGATCAATATACCCACAAAAAAAAAAAAAAAAAAAACTAAAAAAAAAAAAAAAAAAAAAAAAAAAACTGTTCAGGAAAGGAAACAGAAACTCAAGAGTGATTATGGAGGAGAGATACCAGAGAATTAAGGATGGAAAAAAGGGTCGGATGTGAAAAAAGGATGGAAGTAGTGTTTTCTGAGTTTAGCAATTTAGACAGTATTTTTTTCTTACCAATCGTCCACCGACCTTCTTGGAAAAATCTCAACACATAAATGCGGCCATTTACGTAATTCTATTTTCTTCTTTCACATAAGATCGAACAATACTGCCTGAGAGACCCCAAAATTTGAAAAATGATGAAAACGAATCAAACACCCTTCGTATAGTATACCCTGAGTTAATCTGCAACCCCCTGAATTCTCTCGCTTCGTACTTCTTTCCTTGTTTCTATTGTTCCAGAATCTTATGACTTTCCTTCCCCCAAGTAGTAAATCTTCGACTTTCACCTTTTCCTGCCTATGGTAGAAAAGGCCATTAGGCTGTATAACCCGTAAGCTTAGCACCTTGGAGGAGGAAATTGAATAGTTGCCCAATTACTTGGGGCATTTCCGTTTTCTTTTACAGTGCTACAGATACTAAAATTATGATGTGGTTCACAACCTTTTCAACTTCACGGACCAGTCAAGAGAGTACAACAAATTCTGCGGGCCAGTACATATATCCAGGCATACACTGGCATTTAATTAGTCTGAATAATCATCAAAAACAACCAAAGGCATAAAAAATGCACATATCCTCAACACATTTTTTTTAACAATTCAAATTTCTATGCTTTTGCAATGCGAAGTGACACTTTGCAAGAAGCTCTAAATGCAGCCTGATTTGTAGAGAGAAATTTCTGGAGGCTTCTTCTTTCACACTTAAGTTCCTTAAGCTTTCTTTCAAAATATTCCTGAGTTTTCACTGCTAGTTCACTGTGATTTGTATTTAAATGTCATTTTAGCTTGGACGGTTTCATTGCATCATTAGAAAGAATAATGCCACATAATATGCACTTGGGTTTGTCACATTCACCTTCATCTATTTTATATAAGAAGAATCCTGTTTCCGAACAAAACTACGGTTAGCTCGTATTTCTTTTTTACTCTTTTAGTTGGAGGGTCACTTGTTCCTTCGTTTGCTGTTCACGCATCTCATCACTGGCGGAGTGACCTGTAATGTTAGCAGTTGCATTACACCCCGTTGCGCTGTCTGCAACATCACTAATACTATTAATCCTGTGGCCTATATCAATTGCTGGAATTGCCTTTGGTTCGTTGAAATAACTAATTAAGGAAGTTTGTTTAGACATGACCGCCAAAACAAATCCTGGGGCAAGTCCTGCTTTCCGATAACTCAAGATCAGACGTACTGAGGCGGAAAACTGCTCACCACTTGGTGGGGGAGGGAGGGGGAATGGTCGTGGCGCTGATTGCACAACCCTCTGTGGTATGTCTGTCCGATAGCCGCGCGTTAGCCTGGCCCTATAGGCCTATACAATTAATAGTCCCACTCAATATATTTAATTTTTTTATAATAACAACTTACTTGAAATAGAAATACATAAAGTTAGTTTGGCAGATTATTATTTTTCTTAGATTATGAATAAAATGATAGGTAACAAGTAAAGCAATTTGACGGACCAGCAAATCATACACCACAGACCAGTACCGGTCTGCGGACCATAGGTTGGGGATCACGATAAATTCGTGTTGACGCTATCCTCCACAGCCATCAAGTTCTTTCCGTTTTCTTTGAACACGTAACAGTCAAGAAAACGATAATCAAAGCAATACAAAATGCCAGAATCTGATTAACATCGGAATGGATGAACTGACCTGTTTAACAGACAGGAAGGCTAACAGAATAACAGAAAGACAAATCTGACAAATGTAACATTCTTGGCAGAGATGAAAAACACTCTTGCTAGTGCGCTCTTCATACATTTATGTATCAAGGCAATGACACATCATTCTTCCCCATAAATACACCCAGAGGAAGAGAGAAAGATAAATCAACAAATAAGATCAATCCCCCCCAAAAAATGAAAGAAAAAAAATCCCTGGGCAGAAGCGCCCTCCGATGGAAACGGCCTTAAATTTCCTCAGGTAAACTACATGAAATCATACCGGATTATAATGTCTCCCGGATAGGAGATTTACTCTGCCCAAGCCGGGCCAATCTCCCCAGGTGTGCGAAATCTGCTGGAGAAAGACAGCAAAATACCGGGAGTTGACTTAAAAAAAAAAAAAAAAGAATAAATCCTGGAAAATCTGGGTCAACTGGATGAAAATCAAGGCGCAGGAGCCCGATTCGACAGGAATTCCTATTTTGTCTCCTCGAGTTCCACTTTTTTCATTATTTTATGATGTAAATTCACTATGTTTTATAGCATCTGACATTTATTGCCTCAACCTTATGTTTACAAAGCCTCACTTTCATGATTACAGTTTTCAGGAATTCTAACATTAATTTTTCTTACCATATTTCAGATGCCTTTATATCTTTCTTCTCTACATTCATTCTCCATTATTCGTCTTTCTAACATTCTCACATTTGTTATCATTATTTCTGACATAATCGCGATCACTTCCATCTCAAGCTATTATTATATTTCATTACCCACAATAATTACTAACTTCATCATCATTACTGCCACCAAAAATATCATTTTCCCTTCCTTCTTCGCTAATTACCTCAGTATCAATCTTCTTGCCTTAATTCAATATCTCGAAAAATAAATACATCAGGTATTCATTCGGAAGAGCTGAATATGAGAAAAAACGATAGAGCGATTCAAGTCAATCCTGGCACTAAATGGAAAAGGGGGTTTGATAACGATGACAATTTAGACAAAGAAGACGAGAAAGGGAAAGCGTAAGAAAATGAAATGGAAAGTAACTGAAAAATATTTGAAGCTCCTGGTGTTAACGGAGTCATAACAGTCGAAACATCTTGATTTGTGAGGACCCAACAGTCATCTTTGTATGAAGCCGGAAGCAAATCAAGAAAGTTACAGCACATAATATAATAAGCTCAAGGGCAGCTGCAAGTATCCCTTAAGACTTATTTATTTCATAATATACCGTGGAAATCATATACATTGCTGCTTCAGTGCTTCTGTGGGTGGTGCATCTACACTACAGCGAAACATATCATAAGCAATTGTCGGCAATTTATCCCATCTATACCACCAACAGGTTGAAAACAAGTCGACGACCCTAAAAGGCAAATCAACTATTGGAAAATGCCGAGTAATCGCATGAAGCGCTGATTAGAATGACAAAAAAGACGTTGACTTGTTTTTAACCTGTTTTTGATATGTAAGCGATGACTTGGCGACATCTTTATGACTTTTTTTTTTTTTTACTGTAATGTGGACGTACGCTCCCTTATAAAAGGCTGATCTTGTTTCAGGCCTTGAGATACCCGCATTGTTTCCTAGGGAGATTTAAGTGGCTGAACTACAAGCACATTGTTTCCTTAGGCTTCTCTTGTTCTCTACAACGAACCATGGTCCCATAGAACCGGTAGTTAGCCTACAGCCCAGGGCATTTTTTTATTTAAAGCTGGAAGTCCAGAAAATTATCTAGTACGCTGAGATACTTTGTATGTCTATTAATTTGGTCTTTTATCAAGAATCTGCTGTAAACTAAAATCTTATCCTCCCAGGGATACTAATAGTAAAAACAATACAACATAAAAAGCAAACACAGTAACGGAAAATAGCTTTAATGTAAGGTAATCAATCAGTGAATAAATGCACACAAATCACAGAACGAGTTTTCCACCTGCACGGCACACCATCGAAACAGTCAAGAAAACATTCATATAGGCAAACGTTATGCGCTCTCATGGTCTACATATATCATCATTGTGGGCTACATTAATTCTTAACCGATTTGGCAAATATAATTTCTGCACAGAAATTATTTCAAAAGAATTCAATAAAAAATTAACATATAACTGGAAGCCACCAAATAAGGCTAAAGCAATAACAGGAAGGTTCACACATTTAATCAGCAAGCAAATCAACCCTAGATAGCTGAAATAAATAAAAAAGAAAGGCCTTTGGAAATAGGATTTTACAACAAAGTAAGGGAAGCAACCGTAAACAATTACTCAGGAAATGCCTGGGTGAGATCTATAGCTTATAGTGCGGGGTAAGTGTCATATTGTATAGAGTAAAAGAGGGTTCTCTGCAGTATCCTTTGGACTGCAGCTGCACTACTTTCCGATTTTGACATTTCACTCTTTCCGTCTGTTCTCCACCCACTTGGCTGTCTAACTCCTTTAACTCAATCTTGCTTCATGTTCTATTCTCATTTCAGCATAAATCCTTCTGGCAAACCCAATGCAAGTCTCTATATGTGACCCACTGGTTATGATTATGCACTTAATAATAATAATAATAATAATAATAATAATAATAATATAATAATAATAATAATAAGATTGGTCAACATCTGGAATGAGAGGAATAACACCCCCCAAACAGAGCAGAGGCTGGCAGACCAAGTAAGTAACATAAAGAAAAAGAACTGGCTCTCCCCAACAGAAAGAGAAGAACTGGAAAGGGAAATGTCACACGACAACGAATTACACGAAGACGAACTGAAAGACGATGCCACAGAAGACGACAGGGAGGATGAGGTATCAAACAACGACACACGAAGAAACACCGACGAAGTAACAGAGAGGACGGAATGGGTAGAAAAGATTAGACAATGGATGGAGCCAGATACAGAGAGAACAAAGATCCCCTCCATGAAAGCCTACAACACCAAGAAATTAAGGGAGAAAACAAGTGAGGTCAATGAAATAATGGGCCTAATACACACCACCAGTATCACAGAAACAAATAACTTGACATATGCAGGAGCAAGATTAGTAGCAGAACTGATGGGGATTCGAACACCAACACCACCGTCACAACCAACCCAACAGAAACCAAAAACAGCAACCTCCTTGGAAAAGGCGCCTGGAAAAGCAAATCATGGTGATGAGATCTGACTTGAGTAAACTGAAAGAGATGGCAGAAAAAGGCTAAGAAGCAAGAAAACAAGGGAGGAACTCAACGAGAAATACAAAGTACAAGAGAGGGGACTAAACAACACAATAGAAGATGTAAAACAGAGGCTTAAGGCCAAAGCACACAAGATCCAACGGTACATGAACAGGAATAAGGGATACCAACAGAACAAACTATTCGGAACCAACCAGAAAAGACTATACAGCCAACTAAGAGGGGAAGACAATCACCCAGAAATTCCTGAAGCCGAAC
>NC_087200.1:40049451-40054451 GCF_015104395.2 Macrobrachium nipponense
CATCATCTCATCAAATCAAGTAATGGTATGAATAGAGTACTCTAATATCCTCTAGAATATATTCTAAGAAGTTCTCTAATCCGTTTCGCATCAGCTACTAGCTCGTGTTGCGTTGTTATTTTAACATTTCCTGATCAATTCGTAGCACTTCATAACTCTGAACTACCTAAGGGTTTAAATAGTGCTGGTCGGTCACCAGACAACTATTCCTGAAATCATTTAAACATCTTTGCAATCGTAAGTCTTCAAATTACATATACAGGACAACTTTGATATATCCACTGGATATCAGTAGTATCCTTTTGACTGTACTCCATGAATAATAATAATAATAATAATAATAATAATAATAATAATAATAATAATAATAATAATAATAATAATAATAATAATAATAATAATATATTATTTTATTATTATTATTATTATTATTATTATTATTATTATTATTATTATTATTATTATTATTATTATTATTATTATTATTATTATTATTATTATTATTATTATTATTTTTATTATTATTATTATTATTATCTTTATTATTCATTACTGGTACTACCGTTGTCGACACTTCTGTCAGCAGTTAATCAATTAACGGGTGAACATATCCGAACAAGGCACACCTCTTTATACTTTTTAAATGAATGCGTGTGAGAGAGTGAGCAAATTGATCATTACTCAACTCAAAATGTAGAGCAAATTGGATAAGATCCAGAATTCGTGCAGCTATTCTTATTTGTTCATTGCATCCTGCTAAGCAATCATTTACACCAGAAATGGTAGATTTAGTTCTGAAATTGACAGAGGATGACAGGGGAATCAACATAGACTAAAATCCCTTTGGTCTCAATTATGCTAAGCAGAAAAACATTCGACAATTTTAAGAGAGATAGAACCTATCTAAGAGGGAAAACGAAATAAAACCCGAAACTAAGTCAGATTCCAAGTCGAGAAAATCATCTGAAAACCTAAAACTACTTTTTTCCTGGAGAATGAAATGTCATAAAACCGAAAAAAGGTGGTACCTCTCTTAGAAAAAAAGCTCCCACCAGACTCGTTTGCTCTGGTTGAAGATACGGTTAGCTCGAGATCAGGTTCCAGTTGGCTGGAACAATGGAGACGTCGCTTTCAGCTTCAGCTTCTAGCTGCTGGAACAGCGAAGAACGGCCTTTCAGCTCCAGTTCCAGTGAGACGTTACGCTTAGCTCCAGTTCCTACCTACTAGAACACTGGAGACATCCATCTTAGCTGCAGCTCCTGGTTGCTGGAACAGAGGAGACGCCCCTCTCAGCTCCAGCTCCTGGTTTCTGGAACAGTGGAGACATTCCTCTTAGCTCCATCTCCTGTCTACTGGAATAGTGATGTTCCGCTTAGCTTCAGCTCCTGACTGCTGGAACAGTGGAGATGTTCGTCTCAGCTCCAGCTCTTGGCTGCTGGAACAGCAGAGACTTACCTCACAGTTCCAGCTCCTGGCAACTGGAGCAGTGGAGATGTGCCTCTCAGCTACAGCTCTTGGCTGCTGGAACAGTGGAGATGTCCCTCTGCACACCCAGCTTTTGATTGTTGGAACTGTGGAGTTGTCCCTTCTAGCTCCAGGTCTTGGCTGCTGGAACAGTGGAGACGTCCCGGCACTGAATGATATTCGTCTCTACTTATAAAAAACAAAGGAAGGCGACGTGATATATATGGACTCTCGTATTTCAATAATAACTATGGGTGAACGGAGGTTATGCCTTAGTAGAGTAAATTATTAAAGGAAATAAATGGCCTGGTGCAGACCTCTGAACTTGGCCAAACAGTCGGGACGAGAGACTTCAAGATGTGCCCACTGACAAATAAAAATAACAAAACATGTTAAAAAACTTGTTTGATTATAAATTAAATTTGATTTGACAATAAAACTTTGAACACTTCAATTACTAAATTTTTTAAATTATGTATGTAATACACTTGAAATGTAGAATTTTCTACAGAATACTACGAAACACACTTGGTCATCGTCAATTTATCTATAATAAACATCCGTAAATAGTCACTGCCTTTGGAAAACAAGTCCTTACACTTTTTTTCCTTAATCAACAATCCTTAACTGGAAAGGAAATAAAAGAGAACAAAAAATAAAGCCCTTCAGCAGTCCTTAGCATCAATAACTATATGAGAGAGAGAGAGAGAGAGAGAGAGAGAGAGAGAGAGAGAGAGAGAGAGAGAGAGAGAGAGAGAGAGGGTGGGGGGGGGGGGGGGGCGGGTGCTCCGTCCCTACAAACAACGGTACAGCTGCAGTAATGTGCGAGGAGCAGAAAGCAACAGTAACAACCCTGACAAGTTCCTTTCCGTTACCTTTTTTTTTTTTTTTTTTTTTTTTTTTAAGAGCTCCACACCCAAACGATCGAGACCGATGGAGCTTTCAACGATGACTCACTTTCAACGGCATCACGTCAAACCATCTGTCATCCGTCCACGGGATCAATTTGCATGATTGACACCACTACTGTGCGATCAACTTTAGCA
The DNA here is from genome assembly GCF_015104395.2 of Macrobrachium nipponense. NCBI lineage: Eukaryota > Metazoa > Arthropoda > Malacostraca > Decapoda > Palaemonidae > Macrobrachium > Macrobrachium nipponense. Next base: position 40,051,962 of record NC_087200.1, read on the forward strand.
GAGTATTAAGACTATACAATCCAGAATTTTTGTTTTAAAATGTCGGTGATTTCCTCTCGTATAGAGCAGAAAGCTATCGAAAGTCCCCGGGATTTAAAATGGATTCTTAATAATTTTTTATGAATGGATTATACGACCTAGGCCTATATAAAAATCCTTCGTGTGCAGTTCTCTTAATCTGGATATTCATTAATGTTATGTTAAGGGTGATGAAACATGTAATGCCAAGAGAAAATAAGCCTTGTCGTAACAATCCCTGTTAAAATTCACTGACTCAATTAAGGTGAGCTCAGAAATTGACTGACTATTTTATTGGATTATGCCAAATAAAAAAAATCTCTTCATCGAAACATTTGTATAATGCTCATAAACTCTTCAAAGATCTTCTGACAATAATATATCAACAACATTTAAATAAACTTACGCCTTGTACGACGTAAGTGCTTTAATTAAGTGTAACTGAATATCCTCCCTATGTTCTCATATTATTTTAAAAACTCTTTGTATTCAACCAATCCCCAATGGATTCTAGTCTTTAAATCCTCACAATCTTTGTTACTCATTCTTTAGGAGGTTTTATACGAAATCTCAGTGTACCTTAATCAAACAATCATTTAGGCATCCAGACTACAATATTTTACAAGGTATTTTTCATGCTCACCCGACTTAAATCTCTCCAGTAACTTCCTGTCTACCTTCATATTTCTCCTTATGCATCCGTCATTACGTACCAGTACGTTAGCTCACTAAGCTTCCTACCTTAATGGGGTTAGCGCCTTCGGTGCATCTCACGCGATGCACTGTAGATATTATTTAAGGTTCTTTGCACCATCCCTTCGACCCTTGGCTGCAATCCATTTAATTGCGTTTACTGTACCCCCGGTTCACATTGTCTTTCTTCCTTATTACATTAGACCCTATGCTAAGAAATTTCATTGTGCAACTACGAAGTTTTCCTTCTTTTATACCTTTAAAACCTTTCTACTCTCAATTCATTTTTCAGCGCTGAATGACTCCACAGTTCCCAGCGCTTGGCCTTTGGCCTAAATTTTATATTTCATTCCTTCTCACCTATGCTTTATACTCAACACACACACGCACACCAACCATCCGGTAATAAAATCCGTACAAGATATTTCACTAACCCTACGTACTCTAATAACGTAACTCTTTCCAGGATACGAGTAGTTTGCCTAAACCTTGTTACATCAGGCATTCCTTCTCATATATATTCTCTCTCTCTCTCTCTCTCTCTCTCTCTCTCTCTCTCTCTCTCTCTCCCTCTCTCTCTATCCATGTAATATAAGAGAGAAGAGAGAGAGAGAGAGAGAGAGAGAGAGAGAGAGAGAGAGAGAGAGAGAGAGCTTTCCCCTCCCAGGTAGCTCAATCTAAAAAATATTTCCAGTGCACTGTTTTCTATATCAAATTAGCCCCAAACTCAATTAGATAGTTTGTGGTTCGTTAGTAAAGGCTCTTACTTCGTCCCAATTCTTTCACATTTCGTAATCGAGGAGGCAATACATAAGGTAGATGACTAATCAAATAAGCCTATAGTAATAATGACTGTTTAAGTATCCTGTAAGACACTCAGAAAGAAGGTATATAATCTGTTCCTGCAGACGAACCAATTCAAAAGATGAAGCCTATTCAAATGGAACAAGCCGACAGGGGGCCACTGACTTGAAATTCAAGCTTACCACGAATATGGTGTTTATTCGAAAAGAAGTAACAGCCAGTAACGGGTAATATTGGTAAAAGAGACCAGTTATTAGAAACACAGACAAATAAAATATATATATATATGAATGAAAATGTAAGTAAAATATTAAAATGACACCTGAAATTACCTAGCTCTGGTTACACGTAACACCTACCCCCAAAGTGATGTATAGAACAAGAGAATCACTTTGAATGGCAGTTTCTGTTTTGTGTAAAGGACAAAGGCAGCCAAAGAGGAAATTGCCTCTCGCGTTTCTAAAATAATAGCAAGGTGAATGGAACTTTGAAATGTACTTGCTACTGAAAGTGAAGAAAAGCCCTCCTTTCACATATAGGATAGACCTTCAGCTACGTAAAAATTAATAAAATTTACATGAAAAAGTAATCAACCAGTGCTTGCGTAGTATACTGAAACTGCAAGAGTTATTAGGCGGATTTGAGTTAATAACAAAACGAAAGATGACGTGAGATATATCTTAGACTATACAGACAACAAATAAAATGTAAATAACATCATCAAATACTTTGAGGTAATGGAAAAGCGGAAAATGCTGCATGCATAGTCATGACCATCACAAACACAAGTTTGAATAATTTGTTAAAATTAAATTGTTAGTAAAAAAGCATAGACCTAATTTCTCTATGTATCCATCACATGGAACACTTCCACTCCTTGTGGACCGTTTTGAAGTCTTATATAAGTAAATAATCTCAGTATGTGTATGAGAAAATTACAAAGTCTTGTTGTAAGGGGCAATATTACAAAAGCAA
>NC_087200.1:40059451-40099451 GCF_015104395.2 Macrobrachium nipponense
TTAAAATTTAATATGTTACATGTTTGGTTTTAGTATAAAAATGACAAGAAAAATTACATACAGGAATGAAAAAATGAACTATAGAAATCTAAATACAGGAATAAAAAGAATATATATAATATATATATATATATATATATATATATATATATATATATATATATATATATATATATATATACATATATATATATATATATATATATATATATATATATATATAGATACATATATAACATATATATATATATATATGTATATATATGTATATATATATATATATATATATATATATATATATATATATATATATTATATATATATATATATATATATATATATATATATATATATATATATATTTTATAGCATGCATAAAGGTACAAGTCAGATAATTTCTGTTTATACATGAATGTGTATAATTTATATTTGAGTGAGTGAGCGTGTGTGTGTGTCCAAATGGTCTACGTTGGTTAACGGCTGCAGATTCGTGTTGGGCGGGGTCTCATCAACCTGAACAAGGATGTTACTTGGCTTTCGTTGACGCTGGGTGCTCTCATGTCTTCCAAGGGGCGCAATGTTCTCGGTGGGTTGGAGCGCGCTGTCTGGTCCCTGTTGGCATGCGTATTCCTTCTCCTGCTGGAGGGGAGTATATGGTCCGATTCTTGTTGGACGTTCAAGGTCGGCTTCTGAATAGCAATGCTCACTGCTTCCGTTATTAAGAGGCGACCGTAGTTGTCTTCCCTGTGCACGACCTAGGTGCCTTCTACGAGCTCTTGTAGAGATGGCTTCCTGTCGTGAACAGCTATGTAATGTTGATGGATGGCCCCTTGATTTCTATGAGCCAGCAGACGTCTCCGAAGGTTTGTTGTAGTGTGCCCGATGTAGTTTTGGCTGTGAGATTTACACATCTCCTCTGGACAAGTAAATTTGTAAACTACATCCGTGCACATCTCCTTCGCTCCCCCCGGAGCGGTGCTGTTCTTCATTATTAATGGTGCTACAAGGTTGGGCTTACTATATATCCTGAGGCTTATTTTGTGGTAAGGGGCTTTTGGGGTTACGCCTCTGTTTATTATCCCGTGTAGCGTGCAGTAATCCTCCTTGTATGCAGACCTATAATACGATGGTAAACAATCAAGTTCTCGTTTTTCGTCATCGTGTTGGGTTGGTAAAATTCGTTCATTTTCTTTTTATTGCTGTTTCGATCATTTTATCTGCATAGCCGTTGTTTGTCAGCAGCTGGTGAATTCGATCGAGTTCGTTATGTATGTCTCTCCATGATGAGCTGTGTGTGAAGGCTCTGTTGACATACGTGCTCACGACAGACTTTCTGTATGCGTCCGGGCATTCCCCGCCTGCGTTCAAGCAACGGCCAGTGTTCGTTGCTTTCGTATAAACTAGCAGATGTTCTGGAAAGAAACTCAGTGCTCAACTTCACCACAGAGCACAGCCAGCAGAGGACTTTGCCATTTCTTGATATCCTGGTAAAACAACAAGAAGGACAGTTTAAGACGACCGTTTATACGAAAGCAACGAACACTGGCCGTTGCTTGAACGCACGCGGGGAATGCCCGGACGCATACAGAAAGTCTGTCGTGAGCAAGTATGTCAACAGAGCCTTCATACACAGCTCATCATGGAGAGACATATATAACGAATTCGCCAGCTGCTGACAAACAACGGCTATGCAGATCAAATGATCGAAGCAGCAATAAAAAAGAAAATGGACGAATTTTACCAACCCAACACGATGACGAAAAACGAGGAGAACTTGATTATTTACCATCGTGTACATTATGGGTCTGCATACAAGGAGGATTGCTGCACGCTACGTGGGATAATAAACAGAGGCGTAACCACAAAAGCCCCTTACCACAAAATAAGCCTCAGGATATCTAGTAAGCCCAACCTTGTAGCACCCCTAATAATGAAGAACAGCACCGCTCCGGGGGGACCGAAGGAGATGTGCACGGATGTAGTTTACAAATTTACTTGTCCAGAGGAGATGTGTAAATCTCACAGCCAAAACTACATCGGGCACACTACAACGAACCTTTAGAGACGTCTGCTGGCTCACAGAAATCAAGGGGCCATCCATCAACATTACATGGATGTTCATGACAAGAAGCCATCTCTACAAGAGCTCATAGAAGGCACCCAGGTCGTGCACAGAGAAGACAAGTACGGTCGCCTCTTAATAACGGAAGCAGTAAGCATCGCTATTCAGAAGCCGACCTTGAACGTCCAACAAGAATCGGACCATATACTCCCCTCCAGCAGGAGAAGGAATACGCATGCCAACAGGGACCAGACAGCGCGCCCCTTAGAAGACATGAGAGCACCCAGCGTCAGCGAAAGCCAAGTAACATCCTTGCTCAGGTCGCTGAGGCCCTGCCCAACACGAATCTACAACCGTTAACCAACGTAGACACACACACACACACACTCTCAATCACTCAAATTTAAATTATACACATTTATGTATAAACAGAAATGATCTGACTTGTACCTTTATGCATGCTATAAAATATATATATTTTTTTTTTTTATTCCTGTATTTAGATTTCTATATTCATTTTCATTCCTGTATGTAATTTTGTCATTTTTATCTAAAACCAACATGTAACATATTAAATTTTAAACATACATTTAAGGAAACACTTGCACATGGTATTGTATTTTGAATTTTTATTTAACCACTGTTTAAACTTTCACTTTTATTGTCACAGTACATATGTCCTTATGTTCTTTGTATCCAAAACAACGCCCTTAAGCTGTTAATCCCTAGACTAACCAGTACCCATACCTCCAGGTCACACTTCCCACACGATGAAACAAATAGGCCGAAAGGCCAGATTGTAAGTCAGTAGTCGCTTGATAATGCCATAAGGCGAAACAGCTGTCGCGACCAAATTCAATAAATGAAGAAGGAAGTCTGCTTATTTTTCACCAGAAAGTGACGAACGAGAATCGGATAAAACTTCGTCGGTATGAAGATACCTGCAAGAAACTTATTGATGCCACTAAAGCAATTGCTTTTAACCAATATATATATATATAGTATATATATATATAATATATATATATATATTATATATAAGATATATATATTATTTGTATTTGTATGTATGTTATGTATGTATGTGGGTGTGCGTGTGCGTCCTCATATAAAAAATACTTGACAAGACTTCACTTAAGAAAGAAGTCTTACTTTTTCAGAAACCAGGATAAAACAGAGCAAGAGTGTAGGCCATCAAAACTTTTATCTATGTTTGCATATGGGAGAGAGGCCGCTATCATCCTATTACATAATAGTGGTAGTATAAAAAAGAAAAGTTTTCAGTATCATATCGCAAATTTGCCGTTTTAAGAAACTTCTCTTAATAAACAAAGGGAAACTTCCTTCGGCAATCTGAGGCAAAGAGCTGATGTGGCTACAGCAACATGGAAGCCACCATCTTGCCTCTCCCCAATGCCTACGTCACTTCCGGAAATATCCATATAACGTTAAAACAAGCGTAAGAGAGATGTTATTAAAGCGCAACATTTCTATTTTTTTATTTGTACTCTGAGAACAAGAACTCTCTCTACAAGGTTTTTTTCATGCTAAGGAAAGCGCTTTGTCTGGTAAAAGTTACGAGTCTTTTGTTAGCCATGTATAAAAGAATTCTCCATAAAAAACTCCTTAAATGTTTCTGTTATTGTTTGTAGGGAGCGTGGACTTCCCTGAGCCTCTGAAAGGAATGCGAACAATTAAACACACAAAGCCTGTGTTTAGTATATTGAAGCTAAGCCTTAAAAAACTAAAAGTATGACTGTTAGTATGTCTTGGACATTGAGACCCCTCACCCTCACACCGCTCCCGTCCGGATTTTCTCATTGACAATGCAACTTCAGCTGCATGCAACTGGTGTCAAATTTCATGTAATTTTCTATTGCAAAATCACTTTTGAGAAACATAAGGTCTATCACTTCGTCAATTAAAGAAAAAATCAATAAAATTCCATACTTCATTACAAAATCTTTTCTGAGAGACATATAAGGTCTATCACTTCGTCAATTGCAGAAAGAATCAATAAACTTTCAAGCTCTTTCAAGATTTTTTTAGAATCTGCCAATCATTTAGTAAAGGTTTTCTTTTATTCCTCCAGCTTTTGTATACTGTTTCCATTTTCGGTGCACAGCAGCTGACTTCAATCGCAAATTATTGGACAAAAAGTTGAAATCTATGAAATTCCTTAGTCCAACTCTTGGTATTTATATCTTGCACTTTCGTCCAGTTGGCTCAGGTTTGCCTAATTTATGAATATTTTAAATAACTCTGATCCCTTTTACACTCAGAATATACCATCCACCCATATACTAGTTATGTAGTTAATTCTATATATCTTACTTATTTCTTGTGAGCTCAAGTACGCAAAGATCTATGTTAACTTTATTCCTTCTGTGATCAGACTGTGGAATAAAATTCTTAATCCTGTCGTTAAACGCCGGAACTTCAGAAGTTCATATTTGGTGTAAAATACTTATTTTCGTGAGTAAACTGACATCAAGCTCACATAATTGTTTATTTGTTATTTGCCCTTACTCACTGTACTTTGCTTTTTATCTGAGGATTTGTTAATTATATTTGTTTTTTCTTCTTATTTCTCCTTCACAGTTTATTATTTACTTCTCAATTTCATCTGTGTTAGGGCGCTCTACTGCTGGAAAGCTGTATAAGGGAGTGTAAAACTGCTTGTGTAACTTATAATAATAATAATAATAATAATAATATAATAATAATAATAATAATAATAATAATAATAATAATAATAATAATAATTGTCATCAACACCATCATCATCATCAAAACAGGAAGGACATAATGACAATCACACACACACATATAAGGATTATTTGAGTGCATTCATTCCTATGGCCTTTCTTATATTCTGTACTTTTGTTGCTAATGAGCAGTTGCACATCGTGATTTTCTGTTATTTATAACAGTTCTGATGAACAAATGTACTCCTAGTACTCTTCATCAGTAAATATTCACATATTTTCTGCAACCATTTATCATAACCACTCCAATAAAGGTCACAGTGAACAGGAGTGCAGCGGCTGTATAGAGTTGACCTTCAATTATGACTGGACAAATCGTATTCCTTTACTGACTCAAAACGCATTGGTAGGTCAGGCAAGCAACTGCGACGCCAGCTCATATAGTTAATTAATAGATAAATCTTACTAAATGCAAGAAAAACTTACACACTTGAGACCTAGTACTAGGGATGAATCAATAGATCAGAAGAAAGGAAATATTAAAAACTAAGAACAAGCAAAACATTATAGTTTGTTAAAGGAATTTCTGATTAATCCAGGAAATTCGTTTTCATTACAAGAGGGAAATTGAGGTTATTGGACTGAAATTGCCAAATCTTATCCATTACAAGTATTATTACATTTCTAATGCACTCTCACCATCTACCTTCAACAAACCACATAGTCCTTTTAACCAGAGCTCTCTCGAGTTATTCAAAATTATCATACCCAAAACCCACACAAGAAAAATCAGTAGTTATATCAGATTTAAATTACGTAACCTTCTACATAAATCACTAATTAAATGCATTTATAGTACTTCACTTTTCTCTAAATCAATATGGTTAACCATTTAACTAATAACTTCACTCTTTACACAAGTTAAACGCTATCATACAAAATATCAAAGCAAAATAATTATATAATGATTCTAATATATTACACAATTATTAATAAAGCATCCCTTCTCCCAACGATTTTAATATGCCTGATTCTCCTCTCCACTTCTCCTAACCCCTACCCATCCATTCCCCTTCCCGCCCTCCCGCCCCACAAGACATTTTTCCTCATTCCCTCACCAGAAAGAACAAAATCCCCTACCGTTCATTATCTGTGGGTCTCATCTGGCGTAGCCGAATGAGAGGAATCATTTTACTCGGGGTCTCAAGAAGCCAATGGCTGCTTGATAAAGGAAAAATGGAACCAGATTTTAGAGCTTTGGTAGCGCCACTGGATGAATTGTGATTGCATTACCTTTTGCGCCTAATGTTGCCAATATATATATATATATATATATATATATATATTATATATATATATATATATATTATCATTATTATATTTGGAAGTAGACTCTCTCTTAAGCATGTCCTGTTAAAATGATTAACTCGCACAATGCAGCCATCCTTGTTAAACAGAATAATAATAATAATAATAATCAATAATAATAATATTATATTATTTATTTATTATTATTATTATTATTATATTATTATTATTATTATTATTATTATTATGAGAATGATTGGCGTAAATGTTTTTGCCGTACAGTTTTAATTGGAATTTAGATATATATATAACTAAATCGATGCCTATATTCCTAAACATTTATTTGAGAGAGAGAGAGAGAGAGAGAGAGAGAGAGAGAGAGAAGAGAACAAAAAACTACATTTCTACAGCCATCAAATGACAAACCAGAAAAACTTCAGGCATCTATAAGAAATTACCATAACTACGAATTCCACTGACTAAATTCAACTCCTGAGCTACTTAAAATTCACAGGGCAGTTCATTAACACCTAACGCGATTAGATAATTCGTAGGTTCGTCAGATGAGGTCCTGAATTCATTTCCATTCTATTGTTTGTTCGTTACCAAAGTGAATGTTGATTTTCATCGAGAATTCTAGATCCAGACCTGTAGCCTTGGTAATTTGTAAAATGTAAGCGGCGGGGAAAAAGGATGTAGAACACAATCCTCTCTTTCTTTCTTTTTTCAAATCTTTAGCTGAAAACCCAGACTGTAAAGCCCAGAGGGTTCCAAGGGGAAATGAGCCTGCAGGGACAGATAAATAATGGGAAAAGGTGATAAATTAATAAATGTGAGGGAAGAGCAAAATAGAAAATAAAAGATACGCGTAAAAAAGTTACTTTTCTTTCTTTCTTTAAATCTTAGCTGAAAACCCTTATGGGCAGAGTCAACAGATTACAAACCCAAAAGGGTTTCAAGGGAAATAATCCTGCAGAGAGAGACAAATCATACTATAATGGGTGTAATGTCTGTCTGTTTGTCATTCAATCCGGCCAAACGGCTGGTCAGATGGGCATGAAACTTGGCAGAGTTATGGTGGGGACCCCTAAGATGGTTTGTAATGGGATTTCCTCCAACCTACTCCCCTCCTTTGTAGGGGGTGGGGGTGAGAAGGGATTCCCTGAAACGGAGCTGTTTCTTGACGTGAAACGAGGCTGGTTATTCCTGTAGACTTAGTTACTTTACGAATTTTCATACATAATTTCTGTACAACTTCCCCGGAGAAAGTCGCAAATATTTCAGCTCGGACACAATAGAAGATGAAAATTATCATCAATATCCGCAAGATTTTTTTAATAACTTAAATCCACCGGGACTGCCAGTGCACAAAATAACGTTGAAGAAGTACTGCTCGGTAATGTTGCTTTGGAATTTCGATCCTGCCAATGGACATTGCAACGGAGCGGAGCAAGGTACACCGTTATGGAGCTAAACTTCCACATCATCGAAGTAGTGATAGCAACGGGCCCTCACACCGGCAAACGTCTGTTCATCCCCCGGATTCCTCTGATGCCTTCGGACAACCAGTTTCCGTTCCAGTTACGGCGCTGGCAGTTTCCCATCAACCTGGCCTTCTCATTCACTGCAAACAAGTCGCAGGGCCAGACTTTGGATTGTGTTGGTGTGTTTCTGCCGTCACCCATGTTCACGCATGGCCAACTGTATGTGGCGATGAGCAGAGCAGCTGACTCTGCCAACTTGAAATTAAGTTGTGGACAAACTGATAATATTGTGTACAAAGAGGTTCCGTAGTAGGAATGTATAAAAATCGCCCTTATTTTAATATTGCTGAACAAATAGTACATATAAATTTTTCACTTCTGCTCCCGTATTTTATCACCCATCGTAGATGGGTAAGTTTGGTCCGATGGGCATGAAACTTGGCACGCTTATAGTGGGGACCCCTAAGATGGCTTATAATGGGGCTTCATCCTAACCGGCGGGTCCCCCCCCCCACCACATGGGCGTTATGAAAGGATGGTAACCAGCCAGTTATAGGAATAAGTGATAAATCAATAAATATGAGGCAATAAAAAATAAAACCAATATACCAGAAATTCAGGAGAGACGTGGAAGCATACAGGAGATTTTCAATTTAAGTATACTTGGAGCGTATCTTAGGTAAAATGAAGAAAATTTTAGAAGTAGATGAGACTGCAATCCACTGTATAAAAGAGGAATTAACTTAGAAAGCGAACAAATGTTGATTTACTTCGGTAAACCTAAATGCCTGCGGTCGGAAGGTGCCCTCTCGTGGAACAAACTGTCGTCCCGCAACAAATGGGCGTCCTGGAACAAAAGGGCGTCCTGGAACAAATGGGCTTCCGGCATTCCTTGCTCGTGTTTCGTGAAACACTTTGCTCCAGCTACTGGATAAAAACGGCCAAGAAGTTCTACAATAAATGTCTAGGACACTGCATCGAAATTGGGGTTTCGTTCTCTCTCTCTCTCTCTCTCTCTCTCTCTCTCTCTCTCTCTCTCTCTCGTATATCTAATATATATATATATATATATATATATATATAGTATATAATTATAATATATATTTATATATATTTATTATATTTACGTATATATTATATAATTATATATTATATATTATAATATATGTGCATATATATATATATATATATATATATATATATATATATATATATATATGTGTGTGTGTGTGTGTGTGTGTGTGTGTGTTTAAAAAACCACAGTAGATGCAGTGACTTCATTATATAAGCAGATACCACAGGAAAATAATAGGGAGAAATCCGTACCGAGCGCTTCCGCATTTATTGAGGGATTGTCGAGGCACAAATGAAATACAGTTGGAAAAAAGGATAAAGGTGAACACCAAGCCCAAGAATAGCAGATGGCTAATTGTCAAAAGGGTAAAAATCAAGAAGATAATCCAGGATGATCCGAGATCACACGGTCGCAAACTAAAACCATAGATTTAACCATAAGAAAAACGGAAACTTGGCCATACATTGTCCAAAAACATGTATAAAACTGAATATAATCATTTTGTTACTTATATTTATATTATTCATATTATGAAGGCATCGAGTTTAAACAAACCAAGACTTAATTTTTGAAACAAGATTCAATCATATTCCTTTTAACTGTGACGCTACATGGGGTTAAGGATCTTGCTTGGCTCCACTTAATAGGATGATCTAAATCTTTCAAATGTACGAATAATGTATTCGATATTTGACCTGGTCTCACAGAATATTGTTGTTGTTTGATTCGTTGTGAAACTTATTTTCGAACTAGTCAGTAATATATTTTATCACATTTTTTACAAGGAATTTCATATATGCTGTTAGAAACATCTTAAGAATAATTTTTTATCACTAAACTCTCAACATTACTATTACTGAAAACAACATTCAAGTTAAAAAGAAAAGCTTTAAAATTCTAGGAATTTCTAAAAACCTTTCATCATACGCTAATTGGAAAATTTTATGTTTACTAAATTTAAGTTTGTCATTAGTTAAATAAAATATTTTCCTAACTCTTTTCCATACCTACATCTACAAAAGTCCTTTGGTATTTAAATTTCAAGGCAATATCATAAATAGTTTTAATCTCAACGTCAATAAACTGTGACCTACAGACACGCATAACCTTAGGAACATCCCAGGGAAAAGAGAGAATTTAACATTTTGATGGTGATTGGAATAATAATGAACAAATGAAAAGGTGACATTTGTATCATATCTATGAACTGTTACATCAAGAAAATTCAAATTACAATTTCTTTCTTCCTCTACAGTAAATTTTATAGAAGGAACTAAATCATTGAGTTTAATCTGAAATTCCTGCAGATTTTCGTGAACTAGCCAAAAACAGAAAATATCATCCACATACCTAAGCTACTTTCGGGCAAAATTCTTGCTAAGAATTTTGTCTCAAAAAATTCCATGTAAATTTTGCTAAGGACAGGAGATAAGAGATTACCCATAGCCAAGCCGAACTTTCGTACATAAAATTCACCATCAAAACAAAATTTACTACATGCAACCTTTCCTCTTGTATATGATGACACCTTTTGGAAGGATTTCTTTAAGACTATTCAAAAATAAATAGGGGCCATTGATCTTAAATTAATACCTTCCAAAAAAATATAGGCTCTCTATTCAGATTCAGGGATCGGCTACCGCCTTTGATGTCGTCTGGTGTTGTCCATGAGTACAATTGTCCAAAATGTAATTTTGGAAAATATATTGGATCCACTTGGCGGCTTCGCAGGGGGAGGGCCGGTTCCCATGGGGAAGGTTAGTTATAGATGGGATTTCGCTTAGCTTATCCAGAATCTTCTAACATACGTAATCATATCATCAAATACAAAACAGAAATCAGATATGAAGATTTTAAAATTATTGGGCGCACAAGCAATTCGCAAGAACTACTCATTCTGGAAGCATTAATATTAAACAATGTGTTCCCTCATTCAACTGTCAAACGACCGCTGCATATTTATCTTAACTCTCTGCCTGCCTGGAAAAATCTTTGCATATTATATTCTTAGTTTGTTCTTAGTCTATGAATAGCAGTCCAGTTTCCAGTGTTTTTAAGTTTGTCTGTATTTAAAAAAGTTGTTTGTTTTAACTTTTGTTTCTGAATACATCTGTTTTAAACATGTTATCCTTCCTCATTAATCTAAAATATTTTGCTCTCTGTCCTTGTGAGTTTTAGTTCACTTTGTATTTAAATCTTTTTATTTAATTTCTTTATGATTTAATCTTTATACATTGTACTTTATAATTGTTGATATCCTAAAGATATGATTGAGAATCACAGAACCAGGTTTTTCTCCCGTCCACTGACATGTGGTATGCCTTGGGCCGTTGTGTTGGGTCGGTGTATGTGGGGGAGATAGGAGTTTTGTGTGTGCCGACCTGGATGTACACGTATTTTGCGTTTTTTAGGTCTCCGGGACAAACACTTTTCTGTTTGCTTGACGCGTTATTCTGGCTGGCAATAGTTTTCCTATTGCTTTTCTTGTGTCTCATGTTGTCGTCGGTGCCTTACTGTCGGGGAAGGAGTCTGCTGGTAAATCAATGCTTGGCCCTACAACACTTCCGCTGGGGATGCGTTGAAAGCTTCATGTGGTGTTGTTCGGATCCCCAGTAGCACTGACGGTAGCTCATATCTCCAACTTCCCCCCTGGCATCGAGGTGTTAGTGAATTTTTTAATGACCTGTGCATTCTCACTATAATTCCGTTTGCTTCTGGGTTGTAGGCCGTTGTGTGCATTATTTTTGTTCCCAGGCTGTTAGCCAGTACGTTACATAGTGCAAGGGTGAAGTTTGCGCCTCTGTCGCTAGTGATGATTTGCAGAACGCCATGTTTGCTGACCCAGTCTGAGAAGGCCTTGACATAGCTTTCCACGGTGTGTTCTTGAACTGGTATTGCCTCTGGCCATCACAACCTCCTAACTAACATCGTGAATAGATATTTGTACCCCTCTGAGAGGGGTAGGGCCCCCACAAAGCCGACGTAAATGTGAGCAAGTCCGCGGGCTGTCGCCTCATACTCTTGTATCACACTTTCTGTGAGTCTAGTTATTTTTGAAGTTTGTACAGCATGAATTATCTTACTCATGTTTTCACGTCCTTCCTTATGCCCCACTACATGTACAGTTCTACCATCTGGGCAGTGGAATGTCCTGATGGGACAGGTTGTGGATGAGATTGAATGCTTTCTTTCTTAGTTCCTCAGGTGATGGTCGCCGTCCCTCCGTTGATTGACAGGTGACTCCATTCAAGGGCGATATTCGTCTGCCGCAGCTGTTGCAGACTTTCATTATCCTTTTGTGCTTCCACTGTTTTGGGATAGGAAATTCCGAGTTGTATGGTGTTGGCATAATGGTCATCTCTCCAGCATCGCTAGTGTGGGATGCAGGTACAAGTGAAAGATCAGGTCTGGCGATGACTAATTTATTAGTTCGAACTATTACTATATAATAGGCCTATGTGGGCCGCAATGTAGTCCCTCTATCTCAACAGATAGAAAGAGGGGGTTACAACAAGGCATTTGTGTTTTTTATGAACACAATGTAACAAATATACAGAGAAATAAGCAATTTAAATGGATATACATATGGTCAAAAGCCCGGCATTCTGATCTGTAGATAGATCAGAAGCATGAAATGACAGTCATAATGGTGCCTGAAATGAATGCATAAAATGTGATCCTCGAGGACTTGTGCTTCCTGATTAAACTCCTTATTTATCGTCTGGTTCGAGTACGCGAGATAAACAATGGTTTTCCTCAGGTAGCCCGTGTGATGGCTCGCCTGTAGCTACAATATATATAGATATATATATATATAATATTATATAGTATATATATATATATAACATATATATATATATATATAATATTATATATATATATATATATATATATATATATATATATAAATTATATATACATATATATATATATATATATATATATATATATATATATATATATATATATATAATTAGGAAGTGAAAATCAACATTTATTACATCCAATAATGAATTTTCACAAGAAAAAAGATAACTTAAATCTCAGTAAGGAGACCATGAAACCAACAAAGACTTTTCATCATCCGAGCTGTGAGTGCGTGTGTATGTGTGTGCGCGCGTCTACGCAAAGGGAGATGGCCTTCATCTGGTGTCTTATATAAAAGACAAAGAGGTTCCAACTTTTGCCCTACGAATAGCAAGATTTAGGCAACTTTCTGCCATAAGAAAAGTAATACCTTACTTGACCATCTCAGGCAAGAAGTTGGAATAACAAAAATGTCAAAATAAAAAAAAAAAATAACATAGAAACCGCCATGTTCTCTACTTCAACTCTCTCCTGTCTATCACCGTTTATATAAGCTTTATAGTCACTTCCGGAGTTTTAAACATAAAATCGCAAAACTGTTTCAGGAGGGATGTTATAAGATAGTGGGTTTTTGTTTTGCTTTTTATCCAAAAGAATGGAAAGTATCTGAAATAGTTAGAAAGTTTTTGTTTGCAATGTACGAGAAAACCTTAAAAAGAGAAACATTAAAGTAGATTTTCTTACTT
The DNA here is from genome assembly GCF_015104395.2 of Macrobrachium nipponense. Taxonomy (NCBI): domain Eukaryota; kingdom Metazoa; phylum Arthropoda; class Malacostraca; order Decapoda; family Palaemonidae; genus Macrobrachium; species Macrobrachium nipponense. The sequence continues at coordinate 40,072,642 of NC_087200.1, forward strand.
ATTTTTTATTGATATGCATAGCCTCCCGGAAGCAATAAAAAAGTAATAGAAACAGCTGAATAAACACATCAATTGACATTCGTATAATGTACATACATACACAAACAGACACACACACACATACGAGGTAGCGCGAGTTCGATATCAAAGGACATTTGTAGGTTAATGCTTGGATATGAATCACGGTGATGTGGTAAAATTCAAATAAATATATATATATATATATATATATATATATATATATATATATATATATATATATATATATATATATATATATGTCACATGGTGGCTTGGACATGTCCTCCGCACAACCCCTTAATGGAAGAACAGTATTTGTTAGGTTTCTATGGGCACCAAAGGAGTTGGGGGACCCAGCCCTATTTGGATGAGAACCATGAGAAGGGAAGATGCATATGAGTGGAGAGCTGTGGAAGATAAAGCTCAGAAAAGATATGAGTGTCGGGATGGTGCCTATAGGAACCTAACAAGCACTGTTTTCCCATCAACGGGTTGTGCGGAGGACATGTTCTAGCCGCCATGTAACACACACACACACACATATATATATGTATTTATATTTGCACTAATATTTATGAACTCCATGCTTGTATTAAGCTCACTGTTAAAATAATTCAACATCCTTTTGTTCTGTACGATTGGAAGTCACACTGGTAACACCAGCCGGGAAAACCAGGAGGGAAGACGTCGTTCCTAGGCCCATTAGCAATTAGCTACGGCCGCCTTTCTCACCTTACGGCTCTGCCCTTTCTCCCTGACAAACAACTCATTCCTTTGTACTCTGTTTTACTTATTTGTGCTATTGTTTTAATTTCTCTTTTAGCTTGGACCCTCAGGCCTTAGACGCCACAAAGCTGGGAAAATTAACGGTCAAGTACCGAAGCTACCCTAAGAAGGTAGGTGAGGCAAGGGCAGGAAAAGTGTCACATTTAAGGAAGAGGTCAGAGCTCGCCCTATTCTAGCAGAGGTCGTGACCCAGGCAACATCTTAGACATACTTTGTTGGCAGGCCATATGCCCGTTGCTCCCCTTTCCCTTTCTCGCTACTAAGTTACTTTCATGCCCACTCTCCACCCAAAGTCCCTTAATTAAAGTCTGGCTTCTACATTCAAGACATCATCATCCTACAAACTAGGGTATAGTTGGATTTGGAAAGTATTTCGGCGGACATTCTCTTTATTTCATTGCTGCTCTCTTTATATTAACTCCCTCTTGCTACTCCTTCAGAGCCTAAGTGAAGTGGTGTAAACTCTTGTGAACGAACACCTAACTGTTCATTTATTTTCCATGCTATTATCTACTTGAATGATTTACTCTCTCTGCTTTCAGCACTTCTCATTTAATGTTATTTGCTTTAGCAATCGAAGTTATAGGGCATTCCTGCATTGCAGATTAGGTGACCATGTTTGCTGTGTACTCGTCTGTGCTTCCACTGTGCCATTCTTCCCTCAACTGCCATCATTGAGCAAGTTTAACTGGATGGAAGCTCTATATACAGAATTTACAACATCCTATTCCATTTAACATATTTCTTAGAGGTTCTCTCAATAGTATATTTGCATTGGTAGCGGTACTGCTTGCTTTGTTACTTAACGCAATTACACTGCCATGGAGCTACTGATTTGGCTCCTGTGTACAAATCTTCTGATTTAACTAATGAACAAGACAACACTGAACCAGACTACCGATCAAGACACCAATACCGAACAAGAAATCAGCACCAGGAGGACCAACGGGAGCACCACAAATGGTAGGACCACCAGGAGGACCACCAGGAGCACCCCAACTTCGTGGAGATCAACGCCTGTCTCACCCACCTGCAAGAGAAAGACATGCGGAAGCAAGTCAGAGGCGTGACCCACAAGCTTGTGGACTTCAACAGAGGGAATATAAGTATCCAAGAGAAGATCTAGAGGTATATAAACCTCACCCAATATAGACCGACCCTTGAGCAAGACGACCTACTCAACCTTGGCCTCAACTGCCACTTCATGGTTAAACCCAGGAAGGATGAAAACCGTATGGAGATAGAACTGCTCCTTGACTCCATACAGCAGTTAGAAGCCAAGAAGATCCTTCAGACCAGCGACGCCCTTCAACCTCTCCTACTTGCAGAAGCCCTAACACACAGAGGGAACTACACCAGCGGGATGTTCACCAAAGAGCTCAAGAACGCCACAGCGGATCTAAAGAAAAAATTAGGAGATAACGATACGTCGGGTGGATAATACGGCCACCTTTGTACTAATCAAGACAGGAATATTTCGAGAAGTTGGACGACATCTTAGCAGACACCTCCAAATTCGAGAGATTGACCAGAAACTCTACTGAAGGCGTGATCTAACCTCCACCTTACTCGGGACGCGTGCTAGATTTTCCCTTCACACATGAGTTGGAAACATTATATTCCTAACTTAACATGAAGTGGTCTTCGTAATTAATACTCATACTTAGTACTACTCATATTAAGAACAATGATAAAATAAAAAGGACACAATTTAAACACGTTCATATATTCTCAAGTATAAGTGGAGACATAAAATAATTAAACAGAAACATACCCTAAATTCAGTGGACCAAATAAATTAAAACACTAAATTCTACGGTCGAATAGAGCCTTGTGTCACCAACAAAAATTAAAACAAATATGCTATATTTATTAGAAATAATTTTTCTGTACTGTTTATTTTTCACATTGTCATTCCTATAAATAAATCATATATATCCTAGCCTAAAATTCCTGTATCTTTAGCGTAATGTAAAACACCATTTTCAAACTTTTTAGGCTCTTTCATAGACCTTTCCTCTCCCCAACAAAAACAAGAAGAACAACAACAATAACAGAGTAGTTTGTAGGCTTACTCCCCGAATAAGCGAGAATGCACCTTTGGAGGGAATGTTACTTATACCTCTTCATACAATTACGCTCGACTCCAAATCTCATTAAGACCCATACAAGAAAGAATATGTTGCCTAGGTAAAGTAAATTTTTTGGTCGGTAAATTAATTTTTGTTAGAGTGACAGGATATCTTGGTTAGGTCAATTAATTTTTGTAAGTTAGATTAACAGGATATGTTGGGTTGGTAAATTAATTTTATTAAGTTAGATTGACAGCATATCTTGCTTAAGTCAATTAAATTTTGGCAGAGTGACCAGATATCTTGGGGATGTCAATTAATTTTCGTTGGTTATAGTGACAGGATATCTTGGGTGTGTCAATTAATTTTTGCTAGTTAGGTTGACAAGATATCCTGGTTAGGTCAATTAATTTTGTTAGTTAGAGTGACAGGATATCTTAGGTAGGTCAATTAATTTTGTTAGTTAGAGCGACAGGATATCTTAGGTAGGTCAATTAATTTTGTTAGTTAAAGTGACAGGATATCTTGGGTATGTCAACTAATATTTGTTAGTTAGAGTGACAGGATATCTTAGGTAGGTCAATTAATTTTGTTAGTTAGAGCGACAGGATATCTTAGGTAGGTCAATTAATTTTGTTAGTTAAAGTGACAGGATATCTTAGGTAGGTCAATTAATTTTGTTAGTTAAAGTGGCAGGATATCTTGGGTATGTCAACTAATATTTGCTAGTTAGTTTGACAGGATATCTTAGGTAGGTCAATTAATTTTGTTAGTTAGAGCGACAGGATATCTTAGGTAGGTCAATTAATTTTGTTAGTTAAAGTGACAGGATATCTTGGGTATGTCAACTAATTTTTGCTAGTTAGTTTGACAGGATATCTTGGTTAGGTCAATTAATTTTTGTTAGTTAGATTAACAGAATATCTTGGTTATGTCAAGTAATTTTTGTTTGAGTGACAGGATATCTTGGTTAGGTCAATTAATTTTTGCTAGTTTGACAGGGTAGCTTGGTTGGGTCAATTAATTTTTTTTAGTTAGAGTGACAGGATATCTTGGTTAGGTCAATTAATTTTTGTTTGAGTGACAGGATATCTTGGTTAGGTCAATTAATTTTTGCCAGTTTGACAGGGTAGCTTGGTTGGGTCAATTAATTTTTTTTAGTTAGAGTGACAGGATATCTTGCGTAGGTCAATTAATTTTTGTTAGTTAGAGCGACAAGATATCTTGGGTATGTCAATTAATATTTGCTAGTTTGACAGGATAGCTTGGTTAGGTCAATTAAAGGGGAAATTCTGGTTGCATTTTAGCTATTCCAGATGTAGTATTATTCTTTTCAAGTACCCCGGGTGAAAAAAGTGTTTTGAAAGGGGCATTTCCTTATTTTTTACAACCAAATTTTTATTGCGCCATGGGCGCCGCCATTTTGTGTGGCTCATCTGTTATGCGTGACGTCATGTAGCGGTAGGCTCAGACAGGCGGAACTATTCTGAGGGCACAACATCTTCAGATAATATCCTTTTTGGTTTGTATTTGTTAGCTGAAAATATATGATTGAAATGGTAAATAAAGAAGTAGCCTGAAGTATGCCTAGTTGGGCATATCCAGCCCTAAATTCTAAAACCCTATTAATTAAACTAGTTAAATAGGACTAAGTGAAGGCCCTCATCAATTCATACACACACACACACACACACACACACACACACACGTTTAGATAAATGCCGTTCACCCCATCACACCATGCACATGGTGATTGACAAGAATAAATTGTAATCCAAATGCATACAAGTGGAGGTATCGTCGGTACCGTGGTCTGTTCAGAGGGAAATAACTTCCCATAACCTATTATAGAAATTTCATAGCCATACCTAATAACCTGCCCCTAAAGTCATCTTTTAAATCTCTTGGCAAGAAATGGTCCAAACAGACAACGGTTTGCGTCGTAGGTTGAAAGGTTTTGATGTTGGTATCCTCCCTTCAAAGAGCCATCAGCCAGCGGCTTGATTTCTCTCTATTTGACGGAATCCTGTGGAATGATATGCCTTTTGAACACTTGCCAGAAGTATTATGCCATACAAGTTGGCATAATTGACCCTATTTGAATGACAGTTGACCTAAAACACGAGGGCAATAACGAGGACGAATACTCTACTATACGCGTGCTTCGCTGCTCTTGTTATTGCGAGGTAACTGCGCCACTGCGTCATTGGTACTAATCCGCCAGATGGTAACATAGTCAAATCCTGGATAAGTGGCGCTCTCCATTGAAGTACCTCGGCGCTATTTTGAAATTAAATTGTAAAATAATGGGTTTACGTACAGATTCGAGCAATGACTCATTTTTTAGCTTATTAAATGTTCTATTCGACGAAATTTAATGGCTACTAACCAGAAGTTCCCCTTTAATTTTTGTTCGTTGGAGTGACAGGATATCTTGGGTAGGTCAATCAATTTTTGTCAGTGACAGGATATCTTGGGTTGGTAAATAAATTTTTTTAGTTAGATTAACAGGTTATCTTGGGTAGGCAATGTTTGTTAGTTAGAGTGACAGAATTTCTTGGGTAGGTAAATTAACTTTTGTTTGTTAGATTGGCAGGATATCTTGGTTAGATCAATGATTGTTTGTTGGTTAGATTAACAGGTTATCTTGGGTAGACCAATTAATATTTGTCAGCTAAATTGACAGGATATCTTGGGTGGGTTGGTAAGTTAATGTTTGTTAGTCAGACTGACAGGATATATCAGGTACGTCAATTAATTTTGTTAGATAAAGTGACAGGATATCTTGGGTAGGTAAATAAATGTTTGTTAGTTAGAATGATTGGATATCTTGGGTTGGTAAATTAATTGTTGTTATTTATATGGACAGGATATCTTGGGTAGGTCTATTAATTTTGTTAGTTAAAGTGACAGGATATCTTGGGTAGGTAAATAAATGTTTGTTAGTTTCAATGACTGGATATCTTGGGTTGGTAAATTAATTTTGTTAGTTATATGGACAGAATATCTTGGGTTGGTCAATTAATTTTTTCTATTTAGATTGACAGGGTATCTTGGGTAGGTAAATCAATTTTCGTCGGTTAGATCAGGAGGATTTCTTGGGTTGGTCAATTTATTTTTGTTAGTTGGATTAACAGAATATCTTGGGTTGGTAAATTAATTTTTTTTAGATTGAGAGGATATCTTGGTTAGGACAATTAATTTTTGTCAGTTAGATTGACATGATATCTTGGGTAGGTCAATAAATTTCTGTTAGTTACACTAACAACTTATCTTCGGTAGGTAAATCAATTTTTGTTAGTTAGATTGACACGATATCTTCGATAGGTACATTATTTTTTTTTTTTTTTTTAGCTACATTGACAGGATATTCCGGGTAGCAGGAGTAAGTCTTTTTTGTATGTCTGTTGTTAAATAAGCGAATACGTTACACATAATGTTGGCTAAAAAAAAAAATTTAAAAAGCGCAGATTTAACGAAAATCAGATATTACATTCTTGAAAGATGTATCAAAGGAGAGATGCTGAATTGTTGTTCACTAAGAAGATAAGGTTATTCAACAGGAAAATATACAACTCGGTAGTGAACACATACATAAGCGACATACTCTAGACACAAAAGAAGGAACAAAAGATATCAAGAATGGAAAATAATCATGGATGATTTAAAACTTGGAAATAGAATGTAAAATTTATGGTAAGGGCCAAGCGTTGAGACCTTTCAGGTCATTCAGCGTTGAATGAGAAATAGGGAGTAAAGAAGGGTTTGAAGTTGTAATAGGAGGAAAACCCCAAAGCAGTGGGTAGGAGAGTGGAAAGTCAGATGGAAAAAAGATATGAACGGTGGTACAGTAAAATGAATAAAAGGGGTTGCAGCTGGTCCCGAAGGGACGCTGCAAAGAACCTTAGGTAATGCCTACAGTGCACCGCCTAAGTTGCACTGAAGGTTCCACCCCCGTACGGGCCTTTCGGCGAATCGAGACTAGACATAAAACGAGATTCATGTGAACATAACAAATCCACTGTTCCCACAAAAGATTTCCTTAAGTTACAGAGTCATACTAATCGATTGTCGCACTAATACATTTTGAACTAAAATGATCTTTTTGCTAGTAAATATAGCACTCAAATACATCAGTATCTATTCTTGAGCTTCATTTTTGCGTAACGGTGTATATATTATTATATAATATATATATATATATATATATAATATATATAGAGATTATAATATATATATTATATTATATTAGATAAAATATATTATATATATATAATATATATATATTATATAGATTTATATGATATATATATTTATAAATATATTTATATTAATTATATATATATATATATATATTATATATATATATATATATATATATTTATACACCGTTACGCAAAAATGAAGCTCAAGAATAGATACTGATGTATTTGAGGTGTTGCAGGTCCGTCGGACAAGGTACCGTAGAACGAGAAACTTCGAAAAAGTTAACATTTGAAGCAACAATTACTTGAGTTCTAGAGAAAGGGAAGTGAGGTGCAGCACACATTTTTTATTGACGAACTTTAATGTTTTATGGTGTCATAATTATGGTCTCTATTTCAGATGGATTTGAAGTCACCTTATGGGTTTTTCTCTAGACTAATTTTGACTTTTAATAAACTATGAATGTTTGGACACTTAGGGGAAAAGGGGGTACTTACTTAAATTAAATATGAATTTGAGAGGAATATGATAGTTTAACATTTCTTTTTGAGTCAGGTTTAATTAATTTTATTCCATTTTCATGTTAGCTAATTTTGGGAAATAAAAAGTATATTTTTGGAACAACAAAGAGTTTATATTAGCCTAGTTTGAAACTGAATTTCAGCCAACTCCCGAAATGGCGTTCAACAGAAAAAGGTAGGCTAAGTTACCAGTTAGATTTTTCATTTGTTTAAACGAGTGTCATTTGACCTCGTTAGAGATTTTTCCTTGTTAGATATATATATATATATATATATATATATATATATATATATATATATATATATATATATATAATATATATATCTGGTTCGATATTCTCTCTCCCTCTTTCTCTTGCTCGATATATATATATATATATATATATATATATATATATATATATATATATATATATATATATATATATATATATATATATATATATATTCAAATTTTCTTTCGTCTTTTCATTAACAATAATTTTTTGGGGAAAATTTGTGTAAATTTCATGATATTAAGTTGTATATGCTAACTTGTTTTTCAAAATGTACTGTTTTCTGGAAGAATAACCTGTTTACCGCGTGTGTATCCTCCAAGGTGTGGCTACCCTCAGGCGTTTACTCGTTTCTGTAGAGTGAAATCGACCTTATTGCTAATCTTGTAGTGTCAGTATGGATATTAAGCCTTCTTTTGACTATGTTTTCCTCTGTAAAATCAGGTTGCCTTAGTAAAGGGTCGGAACAAGATCGAAAGTACTCGGCTATCTCGCTTTTTCATTTTTTCCTTCGTGGCAAAAACCTTTATTTATATATAGCATCACGTTTTTATATACTCGTGATCAAGTTATTCATATATATATATATATATATATATATATATATATATATATATGTATATATATATATATGACTTGCAAGATTTTGGCTCCTGGTGAGCTTATTAAACAGGACAGCGAGAAGACTGGAGATCATTTCTTCTTTTTATTTACACCAACGTTTTGGGAATCCTTTCCTATCTTCAAGGGTATAAATAGAACTAATTCTACCATTATTAAAAATTATGCTAAAATAAGCTAATAGTTATAAGAAATCAAGTTGTGTAATACAACAATCATTAAGTTAAAAGAAAAATAAAGGCTACAAAGCGACTTTATGTTAATAGATAATTTGCTTTTAGCTAAAAGTTGCTTTGTAGTCTTTATTATTCTTTTTGCTTAATGACTGTTATATTACCAAACTAGATTTCTTATATTTGTTTGTTTGTTTGTTTGTTTGTATGGTATTTTTACGTTGCATGGAACTAGAGGTTATTCAGCAACGGGACGAATGGCTTTACGCGACTTCCGAACCAAGTCGAGAATGAACTGCTATCACCAGAAATACATCTCTCTGACTCCTCAATGGAATGCCCGAGTATCGAACTCGCGACCACCGAGATGGTAGTCCAAGACCAAAACGACCACGCCACCACGGCGCTAGATTTCTTATAACTATTAGCTTATTTTAGCATACTTTTTAATATTGTAAGAATTAATTCTATTTATAGCTCTGAAGATGGGAAAGGATTCCCGAAATGTTTGTGTAAATAAAAAGAAGAAATGATGAAATGATCTCCAGTCTTCTCGCTGTCCGGTTGATCACTATATATATATATATATATATATATATATATATATATATATATATATATATATATATATATATATATATATAGTGATCAACCGGACAGCGAGAAGACTGGAGATCATTTCATCATTTCTTCTTTTTATTTACACAAACATTTCGGGAATCCTTTCCATCTTCAGAGCTATAAATAGAATTAATTCTTACAATATTAAAAAGTATGCTAAAATAAGCTAATAGTTATAAGAAATCTAGCGCCGTGGTGGCGTGGTCACTTATATATATATAATATATATTATATATATATATATATAATTATATATATATATATATATATTATATATATATATTAATTCTATTTATATATAAATATATATATTTATATATATATATATAGTATTATATACATATATATATATATATATATATAATATATATATATAGTGATCAACAGGACAGAGAGAAGACTGGAAGATCATTTCAATCAATTTCTCTTTCTATTTACACACTTTTTCGGGAATCCTTTCCCATCTTCAGAGCTAAATCAATAGAATTACTTCTTTACATATTAAAAGTAATTCTAAAATAAGCTATAGTTATAAGAAATTTGCGCCCTGGTGGAGTGGGTCACTATATATATATATATATATATATATATATATATATATAATATATATATATATTAATAATAATTATATATTATGTAGTTGACAACAGGCACAGCGAGAAGACTGAGATCATTTTATCATTTCTTCTTTTTTTTACACAAACATTTCGGGAATCCCTTCCCCTTCAGAGCTATAAATAGAATTAATTCTTACAATAAATTAAAAAGTATGCTAAAATAAGCTAATAGTTATAAGAAAATCTAGCGCCTTAGTGGCGTGGTCGTTTTGGTCTTGGACTACCATATATATATATATATATATATATATATATATATATATATATATATATATATATATATATATATATATATATATATATATATATATATACATATATATATATATATAAATATATATATATATATATAATATATATATTATAGTATATATATATTAGTGTATATATATATAATATATATATATATATATATATATATATATATATACATACACACACACACACATATATGTATATATATATATATATATATATATATATATATATATGTATTATATATATATGATGTATATATATATATATATATATATATATATATATATAATATATATAATATATATATATATATATATACTAGCTCTGGCGGCGGGCAACAGCAGGCCGGCTTCTTTGAACCCCAATATAATCGTTATTTTTAATCATAGAAGAAAAGTAAGAGTGTATCTGGAATCCTCGTGGAAAGTTCTATCCGAATAATAATAAAGTTAGCATGGCCGGATATCCGGATCAAAACGGCACCTGGAAAACCATCGTCTATAAAATCGATATATACAGTCGGACTTCGCTTCAATTCGGTCCAGTAGTTTCGCCGTCTATATAGCGACTATCACATCATATCATCAACATACATACATACATACAAACAGTCCGACCCTTAGCTTTATATATATATATATATATATATGTATATATATATATATATATATATATATTATATATATATATATATATATATATGTATAATAATATAATATATAATAATAATATATATAATATATATACTATAATTTATATATATATATATATAAGATATATATATATAATATATATATAATATAATATAAATATATATATATATAAATATATATATATTATATATATATATATATCATATATATATATATATAATGTCAGCTTAATATATTATATATAAAGATAATATATATACATATATATAATTATAATTCTATAATATAATATACATGCATATATATATATATATATATATATATATATATAGTATATATATATATATATATATATATATATATATATATATATATATATATAATAATATATACATAAATACATATATATATATATATATATAGTATGTATATATATATATATATATATATATATATATATATATATAATGTAAAAATTACCACCTCAGGAGAGTTCTGAATGAATTTTACTCGAACATAATTTCCACTATGCTTGTTTCCGGCAGGGCTACCTTAGATTTCGTCAAGGTAATTCTCTTAGTATACCTGACTGGACTGACTTGGTTAAAGATCTGTATTCATGTTCACGAGAAATGTTTTTACTGTGGAAGCAAAATGGCAGCCAGAGGGAAGGACACTTTGCATTGCTAATTAGATAGACGAGAGTGCATTTCAAACTCGCTCTTAAGCACTGCAGATCAAATGAAAAAACAACTAAGAACCGATGCAATGTCTAGAAATTTAGAATCCGGAGATTACCCTCGTCTTTGGAAAGACATTTAATCTCTAAATTAATCCCTAAATTCAAAAATTCAAAAGCTATCACACAGAGTAGAAGCAGTCGGTGACGAAGATATAAGATATCACAAGTATGTGGGGCGATCACTTCAGCGATATCTTGAATTGCATAAACGACCAAGACTCCTTACTGATAACATTCAATTTCATTTCGCAGATCGTATTACGCCAGGTAAGATCAGCAATGCCATAAACAGCCTATCTAATGATATATCGCCCGGTTGCGATGGTCTTCCTGCAGAAGCTTTCAAATTCTGCCACCCCATAACCTACATTTTGCTAGTTGCCCTACCGAATGCAGGCATAATTCACCAGTTTCTTCCAGACTCCCTACTCCTAGTTCACTTAATACCATTAATCAAAAACAAGCAAAAGGATGCAGCTGACCCTGGCAATTACCGGGCGATTGTAATCACAACGATCGCGTCGAAGATACTTGAGTCAGTTCTTCTGGTGAGACTTCTCCCCTTTCTACACACCACTGACAACCAGTTCGGATTTAAAGCAAACCACTCAACAGACACCTGCATCTACATTATTGAAAGAATTGCTGAATTATTACCTGTTACTGAAGCTGCATAAGAGGCACACCCCTTTATCTAATTGGCATTTTACATTGCTGGTTCTCCACACAGCAATTCTATGTCAAAAGAGGAAACGTACTGTCATACACCTTCGGCTCCCTAAACGGCAAGGGGGCACTCTCTCTCCAAACCGGTTTAATACGTACATAGATGCCCTGAATGTCAAATTGAACTCACTCCCAATAGGGTGCACTGTCAACGAAACAACCATAAACAACCTCTGTTACGCCGACGACATGGTTCTTCTTTCCCCATCAGTAAAAGGTCCACAACGGCTCATCGACACTTGCCGCCAATATGCAGAGGAATTTGATATCTTATATAACGAAACCAACACCCAATGCCATGTCGCTGCTCCCTAGATCGCTTAAGCATATTGCAGAACCAAAAATTTTCGTCTTTAATCATCGGCTGGAATTCGTGCACGAATTTCCGTATTTGGGTCACATTATCACGGACGACCTAAAAGATACGGAAGACAGAAAAGAGGCGTCGTAATCTATGAGCCTTCTGTCACCGAGACATGAAACTGTTGTTCTTCAGCTCATATTGCTACAATATCTATAGTTGTTCCCTCTAGACAAACTATACCCGAGAGACAATAAGACATATCACTCTTGTGCACAATGACAGTTTGAGACGCCTCACAAACACTCCTCGCCACCACTCTGCCACACAGATGTTCACAGAAAACTGCCTGGACAACTTAAAAATCATTGTAAAGCAAACAATGTCCAGTATGATCACCCGACTGCGAAACAGCAGCAATTCGCTTATACAAAGCATCCTAGCGAGTGAGGCAAGATGAAGATCTATATTGTGGGAAAGATGGGAAATGGGGCGTTTGTTCCTTAAATGACTTAATCTCTGCCTTTGCAAAGTGTCATCTGCAGAATCTGTCATTATTATTATATTTCTACGGTTACTATTATTATTGGTATTTTACTTTTTCATTATTACTGTAAATATTATCAATTTAGTTTTTCTAAATTCAATTTTCGTATTAAGCTCTCTGGACCCGACTACTGTAACCACCTAAGGTCTTTAGCTGGAATTTATTTACATACAATCTGTTCACTAATTTTCATAACTTTTAATGCCTTTTCTTAATTATTCTCAATATTTTCAATATCATTATGATTGCTATCTTTTATACTACTTTTAATGTTTTGTTAACTATTCTCAATATTATTACTGTTATTACCATCATTACGATTACTGTCTTTTATACTGCAGCAACTGTGTGGATATTAATAGCAGATTATTCATTTTTATCATGTTATTTCATGTATCTAGATTGTGTATGTTACTGTCTGTACTTTGTATACTCCATGTATATGACCTTGAGCTGAAAATCAAATTTATTATTATTATTATTATTATTATTATTATTATTATTATTATTATTATTATTATTATTATTATTATTATTATTATTCAAGAACCGTACCATTACCCGTCCCCACATTTCAAAACTCGGGAAACCAAGAAATCCAAATAAACACCAAATAGTACATCAGACCCCGAAAAATAACAATATCCAACTTCATTATAAATAAAAAGAAAATGACAAAATTACGCTAAATCGCCGCATTTGCGCAGTGAAGAAAAAAAACATAGTCAACCTCGTATTTTCATTCAGAATAACAAATCTATTCGCTTTTTTCACTTCAACAACACGAAAGGGACCCTGACATTAATTCTTAATAATACTTTATCCCCAACTGCAACTTTTATGCTGTCTGATTTTTCATTACTTCTCCCACCCATTTCTAGCATCTTTGTCACAACATTACTGCTAAGGCGTGCATGTCTTTCTTTAGCATTAGCAACCAACGATTTGATTGTGTCATCACAACAAGACGGAATCGACAGCAAATCAAACGCGTCTCGCACTGGATAACCAAATAATGTCTCTACAGGAGACATGGCAATGATATTACTAACCATATTAATACTATGGGGAACAACGTCAATGTATCTGTCCCAATTCTTATCATTTCCACCCACTGTGACTCTAAGAGCTGAATTACTTTCCTATTAGCTCGTTCACACAAACCATTAGCGTCTGTTCTGTACGGTATAATATTTACTTTCTGTATCTCCATAACTTCCGCAAGACACTCTATGTAATGAGCAACTCAAGGACTCCGCAACGGCACATATAACCATGAAAAAATGCTATAGGAAACTCTTCTGCCTTCTTATTCTTTAACAGCAAAATCTCAACAAATCTCGTTAGCTCATCAACAACTACTAATAAATGACTGTAACCCTATTTTGATTGACAAAAATTCGACAAACTATCCACATGCACCATCTGAAATGGTCTACTAGGGATAGGAAAAGAACCCAGTTTAGAAGACGTAACCCTTCTGGCCTGCATGCATTAAAAACAGAACATCCCTTCACAAATTCCTCTACTGAGGAAACCTTATTCTTCCAAAAATATTTACTACATACCTTCAGATACATCTTATCAGTCCCCAAATGTGGACTACCAAATTTACAATGGACTATGTCCAAGACCTGAGGAACTAGACTAACTGGGACCATTACCTGTGTTGTATCCCCTTTATCCTCACTACTTCTTAATCTTTACTTAATTTCCTAATCAACAGATTACCATCTAATTCCTGACCTGCAAAAGGCAACTTATAACCCTTCCTTGCTGATTCCCCTCTAAGAAACACCATTGCGTCTGCTAAAACTTCATCTTCATCTTGTTTAGACTCTACTAAGCTAATATCCCAGTCCATACATTCTACGAATACAGTAGAAAAACAATTACCATCTGTAACAACAAAATTCCTACTAAGAGTATCTGCTACCACATTATGTTTAACCCTCAATATACTTGAGCTTAGCATCAAAATCTCTAATTGTCAAAAACCACCTAGCTCTCTTAGGGGAAAGGTCTGGCTTATTAAATTAAAAAGATCCAACAATGGCTTACAGTACGCATTAACTTCCACTTTATTCCCCATTAACAACATCTAAAATGAACCAAGCTAAACACCACAGCAAAAGTCTCCTTTTCTGTACTGCACATTAAACATCACATTTCTGCATTAAGCAGGCCCCTATTCCCTCATGACTGGCACCTGTCACGAATGTGAAGGGCAATAAAGTCAAGGAATCTCAAAATCAGGGGACTCATTAAAGCATCTTTGATTTTCTGAAAGGCTATCTGTTGCACCTCGCCCCATGAAAATTGTATATCACCCCTCAAAATGTTAGTTAAAGCGGTGATTGCGTAGAAATTCTTTCACAAAGGCCGAACCTGTTTCTTTGACCTGGGAACGGAAAAATCTGTGATGGCCAGAACTTTGTTATCGTTTACTCAAACACCTTCCTTAGATATGACATGCCCCAAATATATAATCTGTCTCTTCAAGAAATCATATTTGGTTAGTTTAACCTTCAAACCCACCAATCTGTGTCAACTAAGGACTTCCCTAAGCACCTCTTAACGTTCCTCTATGGAGTCAGTGGCTAGTAATAAGTATGTCATCCATGTAAACGAACAAATACCTCCCTAACAACCCGTGTAAAACAGTGTTCACCAACCTTGTAAAAGTCATAGGACTACCTGATAAACCAAGAGGCATTTGTGTAAACTCATGATGCTCTTTTGAGATTTATGAAGCAGTGAATTCACTACCCTCCTCACTAAGAGGTACTTGCAAAAACCCTGCCATGAGGTCAGTTGATGAAGAAATGTGTTTACCTCTTATTTCCACAAATAAGTCTGGAAGACATGCAACTGGATATCTATCTGGAACAGTCTTCTCATTTAGCTTCCTTAAGTCCACGCCAATAATTGAGAATTAAACAGAGAGGAACTTGGCCTAATTATGCCTTCCTCATCACAATTATTAACTTTTTGCTCAACCTGCTCTTTAATCTTGAAGAATATTCTATATGATGGGACAAAAATTGGTTTAGTCCCCTTCTGAAGGTTCACATTATGTTCTAATACATTAGTTAGCCCCAATTTATCCCCTTTGAGGGCTACAATATCAGTAAACTCAGCCAGAGCATTGCCTAACCCCTCCATATACTCTTTACAATGAGCATCCCCTAAATGATCCCTAAAAACCTTTCTCCTAACTTGCATTTCTGATTCAGAAAATTCATTTTGATCACCTATGAGTGCTACTGAACCCGATTCATTCTTCCATTCTTCATGATTAGGAACAAAAGTATTTCTCTAATATCTCCTAACTGAATCATTATGGTTCAAGAATTCCACCCAAGTAACCCTTGTATTTGATACATTATTTGTGAAAACTGTACTCACTACACCTTTAAGCTTTTTGTTACCTTCAAATACACATACCTGTTTAGAAATGTTCACATCTTTCTCCCAAACTTTCACCAGACAAGCCGTACTGTTTTCTAAAATAACATCTTTATATATCTTTATTCCCCCAACAATAGGCTCGATATCTTCCGGTAACTGGTTATTTACCACACGTTCCATGTTATCATTGCCCACAAAAGTATTCCCCTCCATTCCATCAATGCCCACACATGGCACAAACACCCCAGGTAGCACAATTGTTATACCTCCTACCCTGTTTGTACAGAGATTCTGTTCCTCCTACAAGCAGTAAAATTCTGTTCCCTAACGAAAACCCAATGTTTGCTGAACCTACAAAATCCATTCAACTTATGAACCTGAATATCACATACCTTCTCTTCTGAAGGTTTTAACCGGTACTGGAAGAACATCAACTGATGAAATTCTTAGTCCAATAAATGGACTGAGGCACCCATATCTATAAAAAAACAAGACCAGACACGGTCCCTCACACCAAAGTGCGTCTCCTACAAGTCCGATGTGACAGGAGCAAACTAACCTTTCCCCTTGGGCTGATCGGCCTTCCAAAAATTATGCCAACCTTTCCAAATCCCTGAATAACACCCCCTGAGGAGCTTTATTAAAGTCAAATTGTCTACTATGAAAGATGCCGTGATTTCCCATGACTCATGACCTGTCAAACAAAGAAAATAAATAAATAACATAGGAGAATATGGACGCTGACACCCAAGTCAGATATAAAAGAAAATGGTGTTAACAAGAAATATTCAGAACACAAATAAAATTGTAAAAATACATCTTAAGGGACAAACAACAAAAAGTTAATTTGAGCAGCAAAATGTCTATCAGCTTACCTCTCAAACGGTTACAAAAAAGCCCTCCAAGGAAATGTCTGACACCTACTTACAACATATCGTGTCTTGATAAATTACCTTTACAAGAAATTCGTAATCAACGACTTATTCGTTCATCCCATTGGGAACGAACGCATGAATGAATCTCTCCGTTTCACGCCCATATCTGATTTCCAAGGAGCTAAAATTCCATGAAGCTACAATGGAAGAACCCAACATGGGGTCTGCACAAAGTCCGGGTCAATATATACATACATTATATACATATATATATATGATATATATATATATATATATATATATATATATATATAGTAGTATATATGTGTGTGTGTGTATGTGTGTATATATATATATATATATATATATATATATATATATATATATATATATATATATATATATATATATATACTATTTGGCTAGGCAGGGGCTAGCCAGGATGGTGGCCGAGCTAATCTGTAAAAAGGGGGAATGTACAAACTCATCATTTTTAACTTCCTAAGATACAGAGAGTCCAAGTGACAAGACATCTAAGCTTAAGAATGCTGATGTACCTCTGTGGGTGGCGTGATGGTGTGATCCTTACTAAGCAGGTCAACGATTGTCCTGTAGTTCGAGAATGTGACTTTGAAACCAGTACAGAGTGGTTTCAGGGTGTGTACGAAGGGCGTAAGTTTGTCTGTACGTGTGCGCCTCTTTCGTTCATAACGACAGGTAATTAGCCAGAAGGATGTAGACGGTTGCCTTGGAGAGAAAGAGCCTGGATGGCTCTATAAAGTTTATTTATTTCTGTGTGTGATATTCTGGGCTGGAGATGGGTAAGAATTACTGTGCTTAAGCCAAAGTTGTGGCTTGTCTGTTTTTTGACATTTTGTAAAGATGTTCTATTTCATTTAATCTTTTGACTTTGTCTTTACAATTGTGTATGCTCATTAGTGTGTCCCTCCTGTCTTTTAACAGGCGGATCTAGTGGGGGGGGGGACTGTGTCGTGTGTGGAGGGAACTATATTTTGGTGAAGAGATCATTGGTGTTTGACTATTACTTTATAGGCTATTAAAATACTGGGGGGTTATCTAAGTTCATTCAACTTTGAGTTATCATTCCATTAATTATCCTGTAAGAATCTGAGTTATTCAATTAGTACTTTACTTTGAATAAACATATATTTTTGTAGTTCCGACTCTGGTTTGATGACCTAATTAAATGGAGGGAGGTTATCGATAGAGAGAGAGAGAGAGAGAGAAGAGAGAGAGAGAAGAGAGAGAGGGGGGGGGGTGGGGGAAGGAGCTGTTAGAGAGAGAGAGAGAGAGAGAGAGAGAGAGAGAGAGAGAGGGAAAAGAAGCTGTTGGGAGTCAGGGGAGAGAGAGAGGGGAGGGACAAGGCAAAGTGTTACCAGTTTGCCTGGTGCTTTGGCTTAACACTTACCAAATGTGATACGAGACTCTGGTCTCGTAAGAGTGGTGGCAGCGGTCGTGAACCGTTGTTAAGCCTTTTGTTAGATTATTAACAGCTTAAAAAATGCTGTTTCCGGAGAGATTGATTGTTAAAGGGGTTAGGATGTCATTAATAAGCATCGGACATAAGAATTATGGAGTCGTAACTGTGGTAATGAGACGGGGCAATTGAACTAGGCTCAGCATTTTGCCCAGGGCGAGATACCTCGAGTCTAGTGTGTCGGTTGATCAGTGAGACTTCTTTCTTAGTGCGTGCTGCCAAGTGTCTTTTCTGCTCGAGGATCAGGTTGTCGTTACTCACGCAAGTATGTGTGTATTTGCATGTTACTGCGCATTCGGTTTGGCATTCGGGGGTTTCTCTTATCATTGAAGCCGTGAGTGTGATACATTATTTTTTTTTTACTTTGTGTATGAATCATTTTGTGAGTTATGGGATTGGTTTAGAATACCACATTTTTTCCCCATAGGAGTAGGAAGTGATGTGTTTTTTTATTGGCAGATATTAAAAGAGAAGCATTCGTCTTTGTTTTAATGCATATGTGTGTGTATGAATGGTTTTCATACATGCAACACTGTGGTTTTGCCTCTTGGAGACAGCGGCCGTTCATTCATGACGCAGTCAGCGAAATTTCTGCTGAACCGACCTGAGGGATATTGCAAGGGGAGGGCAAGTGGTGGTCTTCCTTCGGGGGAATTGCTTGACCGGGAGGGTGAAGCCCTTTTTTTTTTTAGTGGGGGGTGAATTTCTTCTTTTTTTTTCTTTGTGTCGGGGCAATGGGGACGAGTCTGATAACCACTGAGAAAAGGAAATGGAATGCATATGAATGTGTAAGTTTCCTTATGCTTTGGAGAATGCTTTTACGCAGTGTTGGAGGGCATAATAATAAATGGGGACACAGAGATTATTATTTTTTTAATGAAGATTTGATTGGTGTTGGGGAGGTTACTTTAAAATGGTGCTGAGTGGTGGTGAATGATGATGCCTAGTGTTGCTGAGTGGTGTTGTATCTGGTGTTGTATCTGATGATACCGGTGAGTGGTGTTAATTTTGGGGTGTGGCAATTACGATGAATACTTGGGGATGACAATATTAATGCCCTTACTTGAGATATTTGCAGGAGAATTATTACTATGTAGAATTATTATCATTATCATTACTTGAGATATTTTATGGAGAGGTACTTAAGTAAAATTATCATTACTTGAGATATTTATGGGGATTCTGTTGGAGTCAAGGTGTTAATAATTTTTGGAGACGTGCCAATGATTTTATGGGTGATGATACCAATTTTTGGTGGATTTTGATGAATTTGGTGATAGCAATTTTGGTGATACTAGCGAGTACTGATAGTTGATGATTCTGATACTTAATACTGGTGAATGGGCGAGTACTAATTTTGCTAATATTGGCCGAGTGCTGATATTTACCGATATCTGATGATACTACTGATACTGGCGAATTCTTATACTGATTGTTCTGATATTGGTGTTATTTTTTTATACTAACATGGGTGTTGTAATGCTATCAAGGGTGGTGATGTTTTTTTTTGTGAATATGGGAGGACCTAATGACACATTATATATATATATATATATATATATATATATATATATATATATATATATATATATATATATATATATATATATATATATATATAGTTCAGCAGAAAATTGCTTGACATCTACGTGAGTCACAGGGATAGTTAACAGTGCCATTGATTTTTCTTTTTTCCTTTTTTGGAAGTTAGCCATAGCTGACGCAAGTTTTTTCTATCATAGGCGAGTTTGAATTTATTTTTCTCTCCAGTTTGTGAGAATTTTTTAATGTCTCAGTTCGTGACTTAGAGTCATTGTTTGGGAATGTGTTTATAATTTCAGCTGTTTGATGCTGCAGAGAGATTTATGGAAGAATTTTTGCATTTTTTTTGCATTTATACATTATGGCACTATATCTTTTTTTTCTGGATATTTGTGTTCCGGAAATTGTTAGTCTCTTGCACAATTGTTTGTGACAACTTTGCCAGAGATAGGAAACTTGGCTAAGTTTTTAGTGGCTTATGCCGTAGTGCATATGGAGAAGTCTTTGCTTAGACACTTCGAATTTGGAGGTCTGTTATAATAAGTTATGGCACACTGGTGATTTTTTCTGGAATTTCCCAGGCAATTTTATTTGCCGAGTTTTGCCTTTCCCAGCAGTCATGCTAAACAGAGAGTTTATAGTTTTTGACTGTAACATTGAGTTATTTTCCTGGAGAATTGGAGATATAATTGGAGATATAATATTTTGGAGATATAATATTCTTGGCCATTTGATATCTTTTATTTTTTGGGGATATTCAAGTAGTTTAGGCCTATGGTGGTGAGAGCTATGTTTAGTTCAATTATTTTGCAGCCATTTTTGTTGCAAAGAGACACCTTTTTAAGGAGACATGGGGCAATATTTTTGAGTGTGTCAATTAGATGGTTTGAGTGCATTTTTTTGGAGGTGGAGTTACACTTTTGATTATCCTGCTTAGAGTGTAATAATCTTTTTTGGAGACTTGTTTTATTCCACATGGAGTTATTGGTGAAATAGAGGTAAGTATTTTTTATTGCTGGAGTGGTGGTTTTATTAACACATGGTTCTTGGTGTGATAGAGGGAGTATGGTGGTGTGGTTATTAATTAAATGGAGGAAATATTTTTATCACCGGAGTGGTGTTATTATTAATATGGTGATATATATATATATATATATATATATATATATATATATATATATATATATATATATATATATACATATATATATATATATGTGGTGGCATTAATCTTCGGGAGTGACTTTTTTTCTTGTGTTTATGATTTTCTTTTCTGGGGGTTTTCGAGCCAAGAGAGGGGTTCTGTGGTTCTTTTTGGTTTCGTGACTAATTGGAGGCGAGTGGCATTACTGCATTGTGGTCCTATGGAGATGTTGTATTTTTTTATATTCACCAGTGAGTTATTTTTGGTGGTATATAATTGCTGAATTGTGAGTTTACCGTAGTTTTTATCCCGAATAGGTGGTAATTTGTTTATATAATTGGACAGTATCATTTGTGAGAGTTATGTCTTTGAGACAATTTTTGAGCACCTTAGTCCTATCCTGGAGATAATTTTGTGGAATGTGCTTAAGTGGTGTCAGTATAGAACATTTTTTTGAGAATCATGGGTTTCTGAAGTTGGAAGTCTGACTAGACATTTTTATGCTGCAGTTCGAGCACCTGAAGTGTTTGCAGGTGGATTTTTGCTGAAAATGCTGTGATGAGTCCGGTTGCTGACTCTTTTCCTCTAGTGGTGATTGCTCAGAGTTTTTGCAATTTCTGGAAATGATGACCATAGCATTTCATGAAAATGCACGTGTAAGGGGTAGCTTTCTGGCCGTGTTCAATAGATGGAAATGTTGCGTTGGCTAAATTTAGTAACAATACATATTGCATTTATGGGGAAAACTTAGGGTTATGTATCATGCATATATTATGTGCTTTGTGATGGGGAAAGTTCACTTACTGTTGCTATTTTCTTTTTTCCTTTTTTTCCTTTTCCTATGAGAGATGTAATCGGGACTGAGCTTTAAATAGCATTTCTTTTTGGACAGGAGATGTAATTTGTTGGGGGGTTTGTGAATTGTATAATGGGCATTTGATATTAAGTCTCAGTGAGGGGTTTTTGCTGTTAGACATTAGAGTTTTTACTGGTTTTGTGTGTTGTTGAAATATCAGAGCTTAAGAGAACATTTTTTTGGTAATAATTTTGGGGCTGGGCTCGTTACGTGATACTTTTTTTTCTTGGGCTCATTACTTTTTTTCTTTTTTATTTGTGAGAATTTGTAAGTTTGAAATGTGATGACAGAAGTCCATGGAGTTCCTGTGAGTCTGAGTTCTGAGGTGTGTGTTAATGTATGAATTTGGAGAATTAAGTTAGAGAACTTAATATTTTCTTTGCGCTGTTGTGATAATGACTTATGATTTAGCAATCCTATAGAGTTACTTCACGAGTTGAAGTTAGAAATGAGTTCAGTGGTCATATTAATGGACTTAACCCTTAAACGCCGAAGGGGTATATTAAAAATCGTCTTCCGTGTGCCGAGGCGGTCTCAGAGTTAGCGTGGAAGCGGAAAAAATATTTTTTTCAAAAAATCACAGCGCGCTTAGTTTTTAAGATTAAGAGTTCATTTTTGGCTCCTTTTTTTGTAATTGCCTGAAGTTTAGTATGCAACCATTAGAAATGAAAAAAATTATCATTATCATATATAAATAATGCGATATATGATAGCACGAAAACAAAATTTCATATATAATTGTATTCAAATCGCGCTATGCGCAAAACGGTTAAAGGTAACAAGTTATTTTTTTCGTTGTAATGTATCTTAAATTGCAATCATTTTGGTATATAACACATTGTAAAACGATAAAAGCAACACAGAGAAAATATTATCACAAAATAATGCATGAATTTGTAACGTGCGGACGTAAACAAATAACTTTTTCAAAAATTTACCATAAATCTAAATATTGTCCTAGAGACTTCCAATTTCTTTCAAAATGAAGACAAATGATTGAATATTACTATACTGTAAGAGTATTAGCTTACAATTGCAGTTTTCAACCATATCTGACGAGTTAAAGTTCACCGAATGTCAAATTTTTTTATATATTTTTTTATATGCAATTATTTCGGAAATTAGAAAAGCTACAACCTTCAAATATTTTTCGTTTTATTCTACATGAAATTGCGCAAATTTTCATATATAAAACTCTATGAAATGCCTAATATGAAACAGAGCAAATATTCCGAGAATGGGACGTACGCATTTTGGAGATTTATGGCGGAGAAGGAAAGTTTTTTTTTTAAATTCACCATAAATCTAAATATTGTGCTAGAGACTTCGAATTTGTTTCAAGATGAAGATAAATGACTGAATATTACTAGACTGTAAGAGTTTTAGCTTACAATTGCGTTTTTTTTCGGTAGAGTCAAAGTTGACCGAACATGGTTTGTTTTTCTATTTATCGTGATTTATATGCAAATATTTCAAAAATGAGAAAAGCTACAACCTTCAATTATTTTTTGTTGTATTCTACATGAAATTGCGCACATTTTCATATATAAAACTTTATGTAACGGCTAATTTAAAATGGTGCAAACATTACCACAATCGCACGTATTATTTTTTCGGAAGAGTTACCGCGCGGACGTAAAGAAAATGTAATTTTTTTCATAAATTCACCATAAATCGAAATATTGTGCTAGAGACTTCCGATTTGTTGCAAAATTAAGGTAAATGATTGAATATTACTAGAATATAAGCGTTTTAGCTTACAATTGCGTTTTTCGACCATTTCGGTAGAGTCAAAGTTGACCAAAGGTTGAAAATTTGTTACTTATCATTTTTTATATGAAAATATTTCAAAATTGATAAAAGCTACAACCATGGGTTGTTTTTAGTTGTATTGTGCATGAAACTGCACACATTTCCATATATAAAACTTTATGTAACGGCTAATTTTAAAATGGTGCAAACATTACCACAATCGCATGTATGATTTTTTTCGGAAGAGTTACCGCGCGGACACAAGGAAAATGTTTTTTCATAAATTCACCATAAATCGAAATATTGTGCTAGAGACTTCCAATTAGTTTCAAAATGAAGGTAAATGATTGAAAATTACTAATATATAAGCGTTTTAGCTTACAATTGCGTTTTTCGACCATATCGGTAGAGTCAAAGTTGACCGAAGGTTGAAATTTTGGCACTTATCGTTATTTATATGAAAATATCTCAAAACTGATAAAAGCTACAATCATGAGTATTTTTTTGTTGTATTCTACATAAAAATGCACACATTTTCATATATAATACTCCATGTAACGGCTAATTTAAAATGGTACAAAAATTATGTCAAAGTGACGAAATAATTTCCAAGATGTGTCACAGATACTTTTTAGTGCGGCAAGAAAGAAATTCGCGCTTGCGCGCCTGCGTAACGATTGTAAACAAAACAGCACCTTGATCCGTGAATTCCCAGCATCCCCCAAGGCGCGTGATTCAAGAGTTTTTGCTGGTAGGCCTAAAAGTATTTTTTCGTGAATTTAAAAAAAAAAAATTTGTATGTCGATGTAAAATACGTCCAGTCGGCACCCGAGAGACAAAAAATGTCGACGTAAAATACGTCCAGTCGGCGTTTAAGGGTTAATTGGGAGATGTTCAGTTAGTATTTCTGAATTTTTAAGGTCATTATTTGATAGAAGTATGTCTAGAGTTAATTCTTTTTTGATTGACCGATGACGTGACTAACATACTCAAACACACCATAATCGTCGTTCCCTGAAGCTAGCAAGACGCCCACCAGCCGTTGCAGAGATGTTGCTGATGTATGCCCACTTAGAGAGAGTTTCTACGAGTCTACAGAGTTCTACAGCATTTTTGGGTCTACAGAAGCCGTTGGATGTCTTCCACTGGGAGACGTTTCGCCTTCCTACAGCATGTTTCTACGAGCCTGTGGAGTTGCAGTTGCAAACAAAAAAGGGGATTCAAGATGGAGTAAAAGTTTCTACACCCAATTGTTATTATAGCCCTAGTGTGGGTTTTTGGAGAAGAGGCGTAATAGACATCACTTTGTACTGCCAGAGACGTGCAGTTATTACTATATTTTGTGTTTTATGTGGCCTGTGGCTAGGCAGGGGCTAGCCAGGATGGTGGCCGAGCTAATCTGTAAAAAGGGGGAATGTACAGACTCATCATTTTTAACTTCCTTAGATACAGAGTCCTAGTGACAAGACATCTCAGCTTAAGAATGCCGATGAACCTTTTTGGGTGGCGTGATGGTGTGATCCTTACTAAGTAGGTCAACGATCATCCTGTAGTTCGAAAAGGTGACTTTGAAACCAGTACAGAGTGGTTTCAGGGTGTGGACGAAGGGCGTGAGTTTGTCTGTACGTGTGCGCCTCTTTCGTTCATAATGGCAGGTAATTAGCCAGAAGGATGGAGACGGTTGCCTTGGAGAGAAAGAGCCTGGATGGCTCTATAAAGTTTATTTATTTCTGTGTGTGATATTCTGGGCTGGAGATGGGTAAGAATTACTGTGCTTTAGCCAAAGTTGTGGCTTGTCTGTTTTTTGACATTTTGTAAAGATGTTCTATTTCATTTAATCTTTTGACTTTGTCTTTACAATTGTGTATGTTCATTAGAATGTCCCTCCAGTCTTTTAACAGCCGGATCTAGTGAGGGGGGAACTGTGTCCTGTGTGGAGGGAACTATATTTTGGAGAAGAGATAATTGGTGTTTGACTATTACTTTATAGGCTATTAAAATACCGGGGGGTTATCTAAGTTCATTGAACTTTGAGTTATCATTCCATTAATTATCCTGTAAGAATCTGAGTTATTCAATTAGTACTTTACTTTGAATAAACATATATTTTTGTAGTTCCGACTGTAATTTGATGACCTAATTAAATGGAGGGAGGTTATCGAAAAAAGAGAGAGAGAGAGAGAGAGAGAGAGAGAGAGAGAGAGAGAGAGAGAGAGAAAAGGGGCTGTTGGGAGTCAGGGGAGAGAGAGAGAGAGAGAGGGGGGGAGGGACAAGGTGTTACAAGTTTGCCTGCCGCTTTGGCTTAACGCTTACCAAATGTGATACGTAACTCTGGTCTCATAAGATATATATCTATATATATATATATATATATAGATATATATATATATATGTATATATATATATATATATATATATATATATATATATATATATATATATATATACACACACATAATCCGGGTCAAATATATATATATATATATATATATTAATATATAGATATATATATATATAATAAATAATAATATTAATAAAAGGAGCCCATAAAACACCAAAATATAGAGAGAAAAGTACTATATTTCAGAGACT
>NC_087200.1:40111951-40169451 GCF_015104395.2 Macrobrachium nipponense
AATAGCTACAGAAAGATCAACCTAAGAAAGCTTTAATGAAAGTAAGCCTTTCTTAATGTATTAATCAGTTTTGACTTCCACAGCTTTCCACGTGTCCAAATGAAACAGGATGATATGCAAGGAATTCGATAAAAAATAAGACTGAATTATATTCGTTTGATTTTTTTATGATTGTTTTTTGACTTTGAATAGCTAGGTCTGAGTTAATTACGTTAAGCAATTATGAAAATGATTGGAAGAAAGGCGAACATGGCTAATAAAAGAAGAATAATGGGAATAATCAAATAAAGCAGATTAATATATATATATATATATATATATATATATAGTATATATATATATATATATATATATTGTCGATTTAAATATTCATTAATATTACGTATCCGAGAGAGTATACTGCTAAAAATAGACCTAGGCTAATCATGTGGGAAAATCAGAAGTCCAATTTAGGCCCAGTAAATGTGTCATGCAAATTATTTTATTGATGAAAGGACAAAATTAGTTTAATTAAACATTGTTTTCAAAGAGTGTTAACGCCTTGATGTATTATTTATCGGCTGTAGGAGACAAAATGACAACACCCCAGTGCAGTACGATACGTAGTGTCAAGACTCGAGCGGCAGCAAAGCCAACTTCAAAATCTTCGGTATGCTGTCACGTTGAATAAGTCTACTCAATTCTAATGTAATTTATTTCAAGTATAACACCTTTGAAAGGAAATGTTATTTATTGTTAAGTAAATAATCTGGCACCTGCATATGGCAATATTTCCATAACGAACAATGAATATTAAACTACACCAATTCTTCGTTGGCCGTCTGTACATAATTAATCTGAACCTCCGACACCTTACTTACCTCAAACATTCAAATTCCCCTCCTTCACTTCCATTAAAGCAATCATAAATTTGATACATTTATTCTGTGACAAACCCTTATTTAACCACTCATCCTTCGTCTTCACATCACTTGTTTATCGCCGTCAGCATTTACTGCGTCCTCGTCACTGACAACATTAAATTGAAAGTATTCGAGCGTTCCAAAGTCCGATCAGTTCCGAACTTACTAGTGGGACCTGCTTTGTCAACACAGATAGCATATTTCGTGGCGCCTGGTCCCTGATTCCAATATTCAGGCGACCGAAACATAAAAGAATGATTTACTTTCAATTAGATTCATAATTTCAATGCCAGGAAGAAAAACAAAAGACTTCACAAAAACCCAACACCCGCAATCGAAAGAACCACAGTCAGCTGGGATGGAAGTTTAAGAGTCGTTTTATTGGAGAGTGCATACTTAATGAGAGAGAGAGAGAGAGAGAGAGAGAGAGAGAGAGAGAGAGAGAGAGAGAGAGAGAGAGAGAGGAGTATCAGCCTTTTGTTACGGCCCGTAAACATTTTGCAAATTAACTTAGTTTTGAAATTAAGTGAAATTGTTATTATATCATTTCCATTCTCTTTCCTTCATGAAGTATTTCTAATCAAATATAAAAAAGCAAATTCGACTGAGCGCTAAATAAAATTGAAATTTGTTTTAAAACGTCTTCCTGTAGTAGCTCCATAACAACCACAAAGAAAAAATCTCGACAAGTGATTTTCAAGATTAACTCTGTTAAAGTTAAAATCATACGCAACATTTCTATCAACATCGATCTAAAAAAGTAATAGGAAGAAAAAATAAAGATGCAGGCAAGAATTTACATTAGGATCCTTGAACGTTGATATAATTACAGGAAATTTTATTATGCACAAATTCCAAAGAATAACAGCAACTAGGAAGAGACTGCAATAATCTGCACGTATAATTACTGCCATATTTTTTATTTTATTTATTTATTTTAAGTTTTTCGTTCACAAACAGCAGTTTTCGTTTACAAAAAGTAGTAATTCCCGTAAGACATAAATCAGTAAAACAACAATAAATAAAACAATTAAAAGATCTTTCTTCAAGATTCGGACATTATGTGCAGCTGGGATGAGCAAGACCGCATGCTGGCATGAGGCCACCTTACAATAACTTTAACAGTAAACCAGATTTGGACCTGAACCGAAATATAGTCAACCACTGCCTCTAAATCATGAAAAGCCTTTCATTTGTGTTTCAAGTAATCATGCTAAAAGATAGATGGACAAATAATATACAGTCATAGTCTTAATTTTGGAGGAGGTAAAAACAATGATAAGAGTCCCCAATAAAAAAAAAAAAAAAAAAAAAAAAGGAGGTCGAGAATATCACATGACCCCAAAAATTCAAAACAAGAGACAAGGAATTATAAAATACGGAGCAGAAGACCACCCAGGCACCACCACCAAGCACAGGAAAGCATTGAACACGAAGGCAGTCACATGCAAATTCTATGGAAAGCAATTTACGAGAAATCTGCATTTTGAATATTCAGCTCCCGAGGAGCGCCTCTTACTATGCATGATATGCACCATGAAGCATTTGCCCCAAAACTAAAAGCAAAAAACAAAAAACAAAAAACAAAACAAAAATACATAAAGAAAAGAATGACGAAGTTTAATGAAATGCAACTGTGGCAGCACATTAAGAAGGTAGGTCAAAATAGACATGGCTTTAACTTTTGCAATAACTCGCCTTGAATAGAAGCGATGGAAGGCCATGTTGCGATATTACAGAACCTCGGAGCTTCATACTTCCAATGGTAAACATTAAATAAACAAGGAATGTAAATAGGGCCACTGCTAATAATAATAATAATAATAATAATAATAATAATAATAATAATAATAATAATAATAATAATAATAATCCTCAGAGGGGAGATCTAAAGAAGGAAACTGAAGGAATGATAACAGCGGCACAAGATCAGGCCCTAAGAACCAGATATGTTCAAAGAACGATAGACGGAAATAACATCTCTCCCATATGTAGGAAGTGCAATACGAAAAAAGAAACCATAAACCACATAGCAAGCGAATGCCCGGCACTTGCACAGAACCAGTACAAAAAGAGGTATGATTCAGTGGCAAAAGCCCTCCACTGGAGCCTGTGCAAGAAACATCAGCTACCTTGCAGTAATAAGTGGTACGAGCACCAACCTTAGGGAGTGATAGAAAACGATCATGCAAAGATCCTCTGGGACTATGGTATCAGAACGGATAGGGTGATACGTGCAAACAGACCAGACGTGACGTTGATTGACAAAGTCAAGAAGAAAGCATCACTCATTGATGTCGCAATACCATGGGACACCAGAGTTGAAGAGAAAGAGAGGGAAAAAATGGATAAGTATCGAGATCTGAAAATAGAAATAAGAAGGATATGGGATATGCCAGTGGAAATCGTACCCATAATCATAGGAGCACTAGGCACGATCCCAAGATCCCTGAAAAGGAATCTAGAAGACTAGAGGCTTGAAGTAGCTCTAGGACTCATGCAGAAGAGTGTGATCCTAGAAACGGCACACATAGTAAGAAAAGTGATGGACTCCTAAGGAGGCAGGATGCAACCCGGAACCCCACACTATAAATACCACCCAGTCGAATTGGAGGACTGTGATAGAGCAAAAAAAAAAAAATAATAATAATAATAATACCTTTTCATACTAAGAAATTGTTAAAACCTTATCTGAAAGAGATTGGGATAGTGGACGACCACATTAATTAATAATCGTGCCTTAATTAAAAACTAAACATAATGGTAAATCCTGTAAGGGTTAGCGTACTCCATTTGGTAACCCGATATAGCAGAGGTATCATAAATATTTACATCGTAAATGTATTTCCTTTGTGAACACTACAAACAATAATTTTCTTCACAGAAGGCGACTAATATTCAAAAGCGAAAAATGAGCAGATTTTCAAAGCACTTTTAAAACTTAAAGATTACGACTGAAACTAATACTGCATTACCCTAAATCGAATGCAGTGATATTTCAGAAAACATGGTAAAACGCTCGTTCCTGCGTCTTTATTTGTTTATGAAAAATTTATATGCATATTAGTGTGGATGCAGATATTTTTCAATTTTTCCAGATATCATGACTCCTACATTCAGATGCAAGTCTGTTTATGAGTAACTTGTGCAAAAACCCTTTAGGAATGCCTACAGTGTATCACGTAGAGATGAGGCTTAGCTGAAAGGCCTCAGAGGCCCATCTTGATTAGGCCTGTGAGGCCGAGATTCTTACTCACATTTCGACAGTAGTCTTGTCCGTAGGTTTTGGAGGAAATTTTACGGAGTGAATGTCACTAAGAAATCAGGCAAATAGTGATCAGAGTATAATTTAAAAAAAATATTATACAAAATCATACGTATTCCCCTCTACTTTTGAACAGTTACAAAATGGAAGGTCAACGACACCAAACGCCACTTTGAAAATAGGATATAATAGGTAGACAATCACGTACGACTGTCAAACTGATTCAGTTTTGTGAAAAGCGCATTTTATGATCTCTGGTCCCGAGTGCAGATAAACTCATGCAATATTCCGTTTTATGTTTCACATCCGAATCTCGTCGAGGACGCCTTCAAGCTTTCATTATTGAATTGCATTGAATACAGAATTCAGGCCAAAGGACAAACGCTTGGACCAATGGGATCATTCAGAGCTGAAACGGAAATTGACGGTTAAGGGTTTGAAAGGTTTAACAAGATTAAAACCTCGCAGTTGCACTATGAATTAATTGTTAGGAGCTAGTGGAAACTAAGATGGAAGAAAGAGAATGTGAAATGAGTTACAGTAAAAGAAACATAACAGGTTGCAGCTAGGGGCCGAAGGCACGCTTAAAGAACCTTAACTACTGCCTACAGTATTTACTGGAGGTAAAATCACTGAATATTATCTCTCTCTCTCTCTCTCTCTCTCTCTCTCTCTCTCTCTCTCTCTCTCAGCGGCAATCCACAACAGTTAACTACAAATCTAATGAAGAACATAATTCACTGTTTACGTACATTGGATTTTTAAGGAAATACCATAATGTTGTTAATCTCCCTACAAGAGAGAGAGAGAGAGAGGAGAGAGAGAGAGAGAGAGAGAGAGAGAGAGAGAATCATAACCTATGATCAAATGGAAGTGGAGAAGTCACGTTCAAGTCGTGTTTCATAATTAGGAGAAATGTGATTCAGCCGATGTAAATAGGATACATGGGACCTTTTAGCCTCAGTGGCCATCACTATACTCACAGCTCTCTCTCTCTCTCCTCTCTCTCTCTCTCTCTCTCTCTCTCTCTTCATTTATCTATATATTTATCGATGTTTATATACATTATATATACATATATACACATAGTATTATATATATATATATATATATATATATATATAGATATATATATACATATATGTGTATATATATATATATCTATATATATATATATATATATATATATATATATATATATATATATATATATTTGTGTGTGTGAGCTCGCGCCCGCTTATGTCTGTTTGTCAAAGGAATGTATGTAATACAACTAATTCGTATTTTGAACATCAGAAAGCGGATATCCAACTGACAAAATTTTGTGAAGCGTAATTAATGTATACAGAAAGCAGAACTTTTACTTCTAAAATATACGATCATCGAACCCTACTGATGTCAATAAAAGTCAAAGGAGTCATTCTGGTTACGTCTGATCTGACACAATTGGTCCATCTAAGAAGATTACACCGCTTCAAAACCAATTACACTAATTACATCTCTCGCTATGAATCAAAATAATCCTCAATTACATGCTTGCTGTAATTAAAGCTATATTAGTTCTCTCTCCACCCTCACGCTTCCATTTGACTTTGCGTAATTGATTTAACTGCTTGTGTTTAGGTCATTCGCCGCCCGCCGGCAACGGTTTTCAATTGTAGTAATGAACTGGGTCTTGGGTACCTGCACTTTCACAGTATATGCTATTGTATATATCTACAAGAGTATGAAAATGTATTACATCACAAATTTTTTTAAGAAAAACATATTCTCTAAAATTTGCTGGTAATACTGATTTCAGTATGAGAAGTCTCTTGAAGAAAAGTATAAGATTATTTATGAACAAAAGTTTTATCAAAAGTACTTTATATGCACTACTCATGTTCCTATCGATGATACATACGCAAATAGTTTTTCTATAAGTTTACGGCAGTTGATATTTAATAAAATCCTACCGAATATCAAAACTACTTTCCAGATGTGAGATCGATTCTTAAAACCTCCGAAAAACCGAATGTATAGAGACTAGCCGATTGATTTGTTGCTAAAGTTAGAAGCTTTAGAACCTATGCAACAACCATAACCTTAAGACCCACTCACCGGCCACAGTTAACCCTATAGTTCGAACTTCATTAACCTCACCAGCCTAACAGCGAACACATTTTTAAATTAACCTATGTTTTTATTTTACCACGGTTTTTATTATTTATTACACTTATTTTTTGTTCGTTTAACTCAATTCTTATTGAGTTTTATTTAGATATAACGATCAACAATTCCACCCCATATTTCTTCGCTTTCATAAAACAAACGTATATTTTTCAACCTAATGTGTACCTGGTAGAAGGAATCCCATCATTAGCATTTTATAAAAGGGAAAGTGACAAAAGGAAAAAAAAAATGGTCGGTAGGATTTTAGAATTATAGTAATAAAAATTCAAATGATATGTTACATACATATGTATGTATATATATATGAATAATATATATACACACACACATACACACACACACACACACACACACACACACACATATTATATATATATATATATATATATATATATATATATATATATATATATATATATATATTCAAGTTACATATCAGTAAAAGTATAACATCTGTCTATACAAAGCTTGTTCTTATTTCTTTGGACTTTCCGAATGGCATAAAGGACTGCCTCGCCCTTAAATAAAAACTTTTGACTGTGAATACCGAACAGGTAACTAGATATGGACAAAAGTTCAATTTGGACCAACACAAAAAGATGCACATACGCACGGTATGTGTGTGTGTGTGTGTGTGTGTGTGTGTGTGTGTGTACATTTTATGGTTAAAGAGTTAAAATGCATACTGGTACATCCAACAAAGTCAGAACTCATTAAAACAAAACTCTCCTAGTTTTTGTTCAGTTATTTTGATCAACTTTTAATTTTACCATATTTTTTCTCCTTAAAATAAATTGTACCAAACTACCGTCATTTATTTTGTGTAATTCTTTTTCATCATTTATAAGCGTATTCTCAAAACAAATGTTTTTCATTGTTGTTGTTCTTTTAGTTACGGTTTTTGCATCCTCCACGGTCAACATTTTCATCTCGTCCATCGTCCCATCTTCAGTCTTACTCTTCCCCTTCTTTCGGCATCATCGAAAATGACCATCCGTTCTCCTCCAGCCACACTCAAGAGCGATCCATCGCCATCACTTCGGTTTCCCGCAAACAAAATACTCCTACCAAGGTCTCGGTAAACTTTGTTTGTGGTAGCTTAGTTTGCCACTGTTTGTTTGCTTGTGTTGGGCCCATTTGTTGTAGACGTTGCACAAACAGTCATCTACATGAAGGTCATTTAAATGGGAATGACTCTGGACATAAACTGTCACAGGGACTTCCCGATGGCTCTCTGGCTACTGTTGTTTTTCCCCTTCCAACTGTAGCTCTAGTTTACTAAATTCCTGTCGGCAGTCGGCGACCTAACAAGCATGTGGGGTAGGCTCTTGTTATATAATTATACATCGTTTTCTGACAAAGCTTCAGTACATGCAGCCTTCAAACGAACATTAAAATTCTAATCTTTTCATCATTCTTATGTTATTTATCCTAACTCAAGACGACATAACACCAGTATGAAGTAATGTCTCCTTAACATATCCATAAGGAGCTTCCAAATGAATATTCATGAAGTTCCTTATTGGATCACAAATATTCATGAGTATTTCAAAATGAATCGTGAATATTCACGATGATTTTCAAAATAAATCATGATTATTCATTACGAGTTTCAAAATGAATCATGAGTATTGAAAAAGAGGTTCCAAATGAATGATGAATATTCACGATTATTTTCAAAATTAATTGTGAATATTCATGAGAGGTTCTAGATAAATCATGAATATTCTTGAGGGGTTTTTAATATAATAAAATTTGTTTACAAGATAAAAATTATCTTCTCTCTCTCTCTCTCTCTCTCTCTCTCTCTCTCTCTCACACACACACACACAGACACACACACATATATAATATATATATATATATATATATATATATATATATATATATATATATAATATATATATATATATATATATATATATATATATACATATATATATATATATATATAAATATATATATATATATATATATATATATATATATATATCCGGTCTTAACGACCCTTTACTTCAGTAGTACCTTTATTTATGAATAGCAACACGTTTTATATATTTCGTGATCAAGTTCATATATAATATTAATAATATATATAATATATATATATATATATCATATATATATATGTATAACATATATATATAATATAATATATATATATATATAATATATATATATATATATATATATATATATATATATATAAAATGAATCATGAATATTCACGAGGAGTTTCTAAATGAGTCCTTACTATATACGAGGATTTTCATAAATAGGAACCTCAAATTGGATCATCAATATGCATGGGAATCTCATATTGAATCATGAATATTCAAGAGGGTTTCCACAATGAGGTCAAAACGAATCACGAATACTCACTGAGTTTCTGAATGAATCTTGAATATAAACGAAGATTTTCAAATGAATCGTGAATATTCATGACAAAATTCTAAAAGAATCGAAAATGCTCTCGAAGAATTTCAAAATGAAAACATGAATGTTAGTGAATATCTCTTGAGCGAGATACTATCCCAATACCCCAGACACCGCCCTACCCCCCGCCCCGTCTCCCTCCCAGCCCCCTCCCAACAACCCCAGCAGAAGCCGAAGAAGGAATACTTAAACCGGAGATCATAAATAATGAACGAAGCAACGGCCAAAAAAAAAAAATCATTTTACTGCCAAATATATATAATATAGCGTCTTGGAGACATAATCCCGCCTCCTTCCGACAAACCTTAAATAAAGATATTTCTGAATCCGTTCCTCCGAAAGAGCTGAAGATAACATAAACTCCACTAGATTTTAGTGATCCTTCAGAAATGAGGAGTAAAAATAAATCGTAGGTCTTGGCTGAAACAAGACAGTGAGCGTTTTATTTATAACTTTTAAGGTGACGTTTAATCTTCTCAGGTTGAGGGGGAAGATTTCTTGAGTATGGCTGAACGCCCTACATATTGTGAACGTTATCTGCATATCATTATAAATTATGTTAAAAAATATGAATAAGAACTGTCGAAGTCTATCAAGAAACTCCACCATGCAAATCATCTAGATTATTACTATAATGGGATTTTCTACCACAAACGTCTTTGAAATACATCTTGTGTTTTCTAAATACGTTGCAACCTTGACAAGAATGGCTCACGGTTACTGATATCAGGGCCAATCATTCCTGTTCCCACTAAATTTCATTTATTATATAAAAAAACAACAGGAACACTAAATGATTCATATTAGCAGTTAGTAGCAGGTAGCTAAATAATGAACAAGAGGAACATTGCAATTTCAATCTTTTCAGAATCACACCAATGTCGCCTTCGCATGAGTGCTGTACGTCTAACTTTGATCAAAGATTGATAAAATTGATTAAGATGGCGTTGGAAGGAGGGTGACGTTACAGGATATACATTTCTAGTCATTTTTCAATAGTGTTAATTTCTCTTAGAGAATCAGAAATGGAATTTCAAAAGTGTAAATGGCTGACACACACACACACAAATATATATATATATATATATATATATATATATATATATTGTCATCTTGTTGCCAGTTAATGATAAGTGAATAATGTATTAGATTATTTTTGAAACTGTTAATTAGTTAAGAATGGTAACTTTAACGAATCTCCTAAGAAAGAAGGTAATTTTTGTCTGGACTGACGAAGCACAAAGGGCTTTTGATAATTTGAAAAGGGTACTTCTTAATTATCCTGTCTTGAGAGCTCCTGATTTGGACCTTCCTTTTTCTCTCGCCACGGATGCAAGTGACGTTGGAGTAGGGGCGGTGTTATTACAGAATGACGAACAGGGAATTTCCCACCCTGTCGCATTCATTTTCAAAAAAATTGTCCTCTGCCCAACGTAAATATTCTACTGGTGGAGAAGGAGACTCTTGCTGTAGTACTAGCCATTAATCATTTCCAGGTTTATCTCTCTTCCACAGGAACTCCTATAAAGATTATGACGGACCATAATCCCCTGACCTTCATCAGCAGGTACAAGAATAAAAATCAACGTTTGATGCGGTGGAGTCTCCTGCTTCAGGAGTGGAATTTGGAATTTTCACATATCCCTGGAAAAGTTAACATTGTTGCCGATATTCTTTCTCGCAGCGTTGAGTAGAAATTCTTGTGGAGGGCTATGCGGATATTAAGGTAGTATCTGTATCGTTCTAATTACTGTATGTGTGCTGTTGAAGTAGGTGCTTAGTTTTTTATTGATCAAAAGAGTAGTTGATTGAATAACGAATATGTATTAATCAGAATTTTCCTTCACAGGAGTTGAGTAAAGGCATAAGGCTGTAAAAATTAAGAATTGATTAATATTACGACCACAGGTGAAGGTAAAAGGTGCTACTCAGTGTTCATATTTTGTGGCAATGTTTATCTTAATGAAGGTTGGTGAGGTGTTAAAAATGCGTTATGGAATGAGTGTTATAGGATACGATTGGTTACTATCGTATATAAAGATTGTTACTGAGGGGTGTTGTATACAAGGATGGTGGTATTTACTGGTCATTGGCACATGGTGTAATACGGTGGGGTGATTAAATTGTTTAGAGTACTAATCGGAGAGTTTACATTGTTAGCTGACAGCTACTAATCCGGGCATTCTTTATTTTCAGGCATAACTACGCTTCACGAAATTTTTGCGTGTTGGGATTGCGCAGGGGAAAACTGTGTTGGTTTTTTCTGTGTCGTCCAATTTTGGTGTATGTATTCGGTAGGACGCTTTTATAGTGATCTAGTGTATTGTCAAGGTGTTTATAGACAGGACTATTGTTCGCTGAACATTGTTACAATGAGCGATGAGAAACAAAGTGAAACAACTTTGAGTGTGTGTAAAATAGTTATGACCTATGAACAGATATGTGGAATCCGGTTTAAAACAGTGTAGCTCTAAGTATGTACTTATGTGAGAGCCTTGTAGCTTTTGGAAATTTTTTTTTGGTTTTTGTTTTGGAGTTGGTTTGCGAGGTTTCTAGTGTAGTATATCTCCATAGTGTGTATATTGATATTCTGTTAATTTTAGTGCCTTAATTGTAAGCTGCATCCTTGTTTCTTTGCCACCCCCAACCCCCCCAATTTTTCTTGTCTTGTTTTATAAGTGCAATTTTCTTATTGAGTATTTTGGTTTTACAGCTATGAATGAAATATTGCATTTGTTGTTTTATTGTATTTGTTTTAGCACGTGATCATTTCATATTTTTGCCTTTATTTAGAGTTTTAATTTGAAGAAAAAAAAAATTTTGATTTTTTTTTTCTTTGGGAGAGGAGGTGTCATCTTGTTGCCAGTTAATGATAAGTGAATCATGTATTAGATTATTTTTGAAACTGTTAATTAGTTAAGAATGGTAACTGCTAGTTTTCTCCTCTCCGGTGTTTGACTTGTTGTACGTTTTTACTAATCCTCTTTTCAAATTCCATATTTGGTGATATCACTGGGAGTGGTCTTCTCCCCCCTCCAAGCCCCCGGCTCTTGCTGTCCAGTGGGGATATGGAGGTCTTCGGTGGATATATGAGCGAGTTGTTTCCTGGACCTTGCCTTGGGCGCTATTTGAAAGGATCTTTGATACTGATTTTTGGCCGCTGCACTTGTACTTGGACTGGAGATATTTCACCCCAAGTGAACCTTTGGATCTCCCGTCTGCAGCCTCAGGATTATCCTTAACGCCCTTGGTTCAGTTATAAAAACCAAGGGGACCTCTCTGTCCCAAGGTAAAATTAGATACTTATTAAGCTCACGGCAAATGTTCCTCTGCTGTCGGTTTAGGTGAACCGCTTGGTACTTGCCAGCCACCTATTGATATATATTTTTTGGGATTCAGCGCTGTGATTGCATTAGCATCGGATTATCACACCCTGAGTTGTCCTCCAGACGTGGAGTTGTACCTTGGCCTTGCAAGAGGAGTACTTTAAAACATTCGGAGAAGGTTGTTTAGGAATATTATGTGTATTTGTTAGGATATTCTTCTTTTTGCCTTTCTCCTCCTTTCTGGACCCCCTCCTTTTTTGTGGCTGAATGTGTTGGTTTCTTTTATTAGTTGTGTATTTGGGATTTGTTTAGTGATTATTTAAGGGTGTTTAGTGTTATTCATAGACTTTGTATTATAAGAGGTTCAGGTGTAATTTCTGCCTAACGAATTTTGTATTAAATTTAAGTGATTTTTTCTGAAGTGTTTTATTTTCACCCCTGAATTGATTTTGCACACTGTGGTTTAAGGTTGTGGTACGATTTCACACCTTGTGAATTTCGTATCCTGTTAAGTGAATACAGGAGTAACCTATATTTTGATAAGTGTATCGTGTGGTGGTTAACAAGCCATCACAATATATATTATATATATATATATATATATATATATATATATATATATATATATATGTATGAATGTATGTATGCATGTATATGTATATATGGGTATGGTTCAGATATGAGTAAGGGTATGTTATGGATATGGTTATAGATACACAAATGGGTATGGATATGGTTATGGGTACGATACAGCTATGGGTATGGGTAGCCTATATGTAAGTATCGTATGGGTATGGGAACTAGCACATGCGAGTAATGGTGAGCATATGCTTGTATATGTATATATATATATATATATACATATATATATATCATCATCATCACCATCATCAGCCGTTGCTTGTCCACTGCAGGACAAAGGTCTCAGACATGTCCTTCCACTCTCGTCTGTTATTGGTCTTTTTATGCCACTCTATACCCGCAAATTTTCTTAGCTCGTCAATCCATCGTCTTCTCTTCCTTCCCCTGCTTCGTTTGCAATCTCTAGGGACCCATTCTGTTATTCATTTTGTCCATCTATTATCCGACATTCTCATATATGCCCTGCCCACGTCCATTTCTTGTTTTACTTGTTTTTAAAATATCCTCTAACATAGTTTACTCACGTATCCAAGTTGCTCTTTTTCTGTCTCTTACTGTTATTCCCTTCATTATTCTTACAAGAGCTTTTGAGCTGTAACTAGCTTATGTTCTAAGGCTTAAGTAAGGCTTCAAGTTTATGATACACATGTTAATACTGGCAGGGCCATCCGATTAAATGCTTTTCTTTTTAGTAAAAAAGTGGCATTTTACTTTTCATAATCTCATTTTGTTTACCAAAAGCTCTCCATCCCATGCTTATCCTTCTTTTAATTTCGGTTTCATGTCCTGGAGAAACACTTACTGTCCGTCCTAAATACGAATATTCATTAACAATCTCAAGAGGTTCGTCCCTAACCCTTATTTGTTGTCTCTGCATTTTCATTGAACATTATCTTAGTTTTCCTCATATTCATTTTCATTCCCACATTTCTGCTTTCTCCATTCAAATCTTCCATAATCTTTTTAATTCCTCCCCTGATACACTGAGTAGAGATATGTCATCTGCAAATCTTAAGTTGTTAAGGTATTCCCCATTAATGTTAATTCCTACATTTTCCCATGTTAAATTTTTAAAAACCTCTTCTACGCCGTGAATAATTTAGGAAAGATGGGGTCTCGCTATCTAACTCCTTTCTCAACTGGAAATTTCTCACTGTCATTATGTAGTTTTAAAATTGCTGTACTACCCGTATAGATATCTTCAAGTGTTCTAACATTATGGAGGAGTTATAGGAGTTCCATTTAACAACGTCCTTGAGAGAGAGAGAGAGAGAGAGAGAGAGAGAGAGAGAGAGAGAGAGAGAGAGAGCAGGAAGATGAGTGTAGGGAATGCGCCCTTTGAGAGTGTGAAAGCCAGGATTGTGGAACAGGCAAAAAGGATAAGGAGTAGCATTAGATATAGTAGAAAGCATGATTTTGAAGAGGCAAGAATGAAAGTGGGTGAGTCGTTGTCAATGTATGTCAGTAGGTTAGAAACATTAGC
Organism: Macrobrachium nipponense; assembly: GCF_015104395.2. NCBI lineage: Eukaryota > Metazoa > Arthropoda > Malacostraca > Decapoda > Palaemonidae > Macrobrachium > Macrobrachium nipponense. Next base: position 40,126,178 of record NC_087200.1, read on the forward strand.
CAGGAAAAAATTTGGGGACGAAGGGATAAATGAGTGTAAAGAGTTAGTTAGGAAGCTGTTGACAACTGCGCCTGAGAGTGTGTATGAGTTTATATATCTGAAATGTAAGGAGAAAATGTAATGGACGAATGAAAGGCTAACGTGGAACGACATTTTACAAATAATGGAGCCTTATGAGCTAGATAGGCGTATGAAAGAGAGTAGAAGTGTTAGTGCTAGGACTGACGATGTTGTCAGTTACAGCATAGTTTCCAATTTTCCACTGCTGCTAGTTCTCAAAAACCTGAAAATGAAGTGAATCAAGCGAAACCGTCATGGGGTGACATATAACTTTAAATGTATATGTATATAATATATATATATATATATATATATATATATATATATATATATATATATATATAATACATATGTATGTATGTATGTAGATTATATTATATATATATATATATATATATATATATATATATATATATATATATATATATATATGATGTATGTATGTATGTATGTATATCATACGATTTCTTACTTTTTCATTAAATATCCTTGCATTCTGGAAAACTAGGCAAGATCATCGAACTGAGCCCAGGTAAAATAAATAAATTGAATTAATTGGACAAAAATTTTTCCTTAAAATATGTACTGACATAAAAATATGTTATCCATGACATTAAACTACCGTGTAACTGATAGCACCCTATCACCCGCAATACATATAAATAAAAAAAAATATTATGGAATTAGCCGAAACTAGGGAAGGAATTTCGAAAGGTCAGAGGAGGAGCCATTATAAAAACCCTTCTGCAAACTCTATAATCCATGTCAAATATTCACTTTTCATCAGGAAATAAACTGAAAATAGTCAGAAGGACCTTTATTAGCGTCCTCATTTCATAAGGATGTGGACTACATGCAGGCTTAAAGTCTAAATTGTGATCTTCAGTTCGAGGACCAACTTAATTCATATTTACACGAAACCTATCATTTAATTTTTTTTGTATATCTAAGAAAAATTACCAAAAAGTGTTAGAAATAATTACCTTTCCTCCCAATAAATTCTACCCAAATTCAAATCAAGTGCTGGTAATGGATCATGTTTTTAAAAGTTGGGCATCGTGATTTTCCAGCTGTTAGAGAAATAATCTTTTAATGCATTTACACTGAAGGCCATTTGCAGAGGTCTATATACTGTTATGGTAGCACTTAAGAACACGAATATCAACGACACCTCCCTTTCCTTAAAAAAGATTAATTAATGAAAAAAGGAAAAGTTAAAAAAAGAACTGACAGAAAAATCCATTTCCCTTGTCACCGTTTCACAAACAAGGCTTAGAAGAACCTTTAATTAAACAAATTTCGTAGACAGCAAATATTTGCGAGTTGTTCCAGGGAATTAACACGAATATCACCATTTGAAAGTAGGACCTGATGTCACCAATGAATAAACTGCACTAACAATGACATCTTTAAAATAGAAGATGACTGCAAACAATAATTATGAATGAGGTTTTTAAATGAATATTTACTTTTTATTTTCCTGATTTTATATATCTATCTATCTATCTATATTATATATATCTATATAATATTATATATATATATATATCAATTCAAGCTACAAATGTCCTTTAATATCTAAATTCACTTTACCTCCCAAATGATATATTTACATATATGTAAAACCGAAGGGGAAATTTTTTTAATTGATAATAATTTCGTCCCCCCATGGGATCGAACCACCGTCCAAGTGGACGGGGACGAAATCAGGAACGGTCAGTGACGCTATCCAATCAGCCAACAGAGACGCTTATAAGTTCATATCGATTCTGACCTTACAAATCACCCTCGATCTGGATGCTTTCGTAATTAGAATCGATATGGAAACCCCGTCTACCATGTTGGCCAATTCGAGCGTTTGACAGCACGTAGCCTTATGTTATGAATAATTATTCAAACATCGTAACCGTTGAATCCATTTATAATATTTCCAATTCAAAGCTTTTACAAAATTTTTGTTAGCCACATCGAACCGTGATCCATTTATATATCAATTCAGCTACAAATGTCCTTTAATATCTAAAAAAAAAAAAATTCACTTTACCTCCCCAAATGATATATTTTCATATATGTACCGAAGGGGAATTTTTTAATTGATAATAATTTCGCCCCCCATGGGATCGAACCACCGTCCAAGGGGACGGGGACGAAAATTCAGGACGGTCCAGTGACGCTACCAAAGCCCAACAGAGACGAATAAGTTCATACGATTCTGGACCTTACAAACACCCCCCCCCTATTCTGGAATGCTTTTCGTAATTTAGAATCGTTATGGAACCCCGTCTCCATGTTGGCCAAATTCGACGTTTGACAAACGTACCTTTTGTTATGAATAATTATCACATCGACCGTGAATCCATTTATATATCAATTTAAGCTACAAGTCCTTTTCAATAGCTAATTCAATTTACCTCCCTCCCCCCAATGGGATATTTTCATATATGTTACCGAAGAATTTTTTAATTCATAATAATTTCGTCCCCCCATGATCGAACCAACCGCCAATGGACGGGGACGAAATCAGGACGGTCAGTGACGCTATCCAATCAGCCAACAGAGACGCTATAAGTTCATATCGATTCTAACCTTACAAATCACCCTCGATCTGGATGCTTTCGTAATTAGAATCGATATGGAACCCCGTCTACCATATTATCAATTAAAAAATTCCCCTTCGGTACATATATGAAAATATATCATTTGGGAGGTAAAGTGAATTTAGATATTAAAGGACATTTGTAGCTTGAATTGATATATAAATGGATCAACGGTTCGATGTGATAATTATTCATAAAAAGGGCTAAGTGGCTGTCAAACGCTCGAATTGGCCAACATGGTAGACGGGGTTCCATATCCGATTCTAATTACGAAAGCATCCAGATCGAGGGTGATTTGTAAGGTCAGAATCGATATGAACTTATAGCGTCTCTGTTGGCTGATTGGATAGCGTCCACTGACCGTCCTGGATTTCGTCCCCGTCCACTTGGACGGTGGTTATCGATCCCTAATGGGGGACGAAATTATTAGCAAGTTAAAAAATTCGCCCCTTCGGTAACATATTTACTGAAAATATATCATTTGGGTAGGTAAATGTTGAATTTAGATATTAAAGGACATTTGGTAGCTTGAATTGATATATAAATGGATCAGCCGTGGTTCGAATGTGATAATTATTCGAATGAACAAAGGCTACGTGCTGTCAAACGCTCGAATTGGCCAACATGGTAGACGGGGTTCCATATCGATTCTAATTACGAAAGCATCCAGATCGAGGGTGATTTGTAAGGTCAGAATCGATATGAACTTATAGCGTCTCTGTTGGCTGATTGGATAGCGTCACTGACCGTCCTGATTTCGTCCCCGTCCACTTGGACGGTGGTTCGATCCCATGGGGGGACGAAATTATTATCAATTAAAAAATTCCCCTTCGGTACATATATGAAAATATATCATTTGGGAGGTAAAGTGAATTTAGATATTAAAGGACATTTGTAGCTTGAATTGATATATAAATGGATCACGGTTCGATGTGATAATTATTCTATATATATATATATATATATATATATATATATATATATATATATATATATATATATATGTGTGTGTGTGTGTGTGTGTCACCAATTTAAACTGTTTACGATAAAAAGCTTCTTAGGATGAACTTGACTAAAGATGAGTTATATATTTAGAAAAGAAAGCGCCCACTAGAACGCGTATTTTTTCTAATCCCTGCAACTGTATAATAAGCGAAATAGTTGTAATAACGACAAATCAACAATTCCTTCACCGATATCCACCAAAAGTTATTCATCTAAAGTCTACCGCCCTGTGAATGTTTTCATAAAGTTTCATTACAATACGTTTAAATATAGTCGAAATATACTAGAAATAGACTGTTAGCAGACGCACAGAAACAAGTTAAATAAAAACCTTGATTAAATGTATTTTTACTAAAGTAAATGGCATTTGACCGAATGGGACAAAAGACATTTTGGTAGAGAAAGGCAACGACATTCCTTAAAAGAAGCACTTGTATACTACTAAGCCTTGTCAGGTACCTAAATTCACCCTTTAAATTTTGACAGTGGAGCAAACATTTCTTTTTCCTTTATACGCCTCCTTCATCTAAACTGCTCTGCAGATTGACTACTTCAGTCACTGAGTTACGCTTAATGCAGCCCCTTACTCTCAGTTCCATCTATTTCTAATTTTCCCACTCTTTAACCTCTACACTGCCTTCCTTACTGCCCACCCTGAATCATTCAAATTCATCTCCTGTGTCTTAAAAATTCAACATCTTAAAACAATTTCCTCAATCTGTTCAAAATTCAGCAGCATCGATCCATTTCCATCAGTTAATCAGAAAACCACTTGTTCATCTACCTTTCTCTCTGTATTTGATTCTAAAAAACAAAATCTTATCCTTCCTGAAGTTCCTGTTCACCCACCAACGCCCTTCCCTTCTATTTTTCTCTCGCTCTCTTTTTTGACTTACCTATCCATCTTCCCGTATAACTGTGCTTCATCTCTTTTCGTCATTACACCACCAATTGCTAGATTTACTTCTTCCCCCTACTCTCCTACACCCACAACCAGTCATTTCCCTACCCTTCTACCTCCGTGTCATATATCCTAGCCATTCACAAATGCTCCTCTCACTTTCTTAATCCCAGTTCCCTTGTCTTAAGTTACATAAATTACGCGAGGTACTTTGCAATATCTTATAACCAAAGTAGTAATTAGTAAAATGAAAGGTAACTTACCTCCCCGGAGGGGCTTTAACTTACGAACACTCAAGTGAATAGCTAATTGTAACACACTACCTGAAATGAAACAAGATTTGTGGTATTGTAATTTCGACTATCAAAGAGAGTTTTCGGAACAACTCAGCAACAAATATAGACTCACGCATGCCCTTAAAAAATAGCAAACACATACACACATTATGTATATATATATAGATATATATATATATATATATATATATATATAATATACAAACAATATACATATACATGACTGGTACAAGAGTCAAATGATGGAATCGGCCTTAATAAAAGAGAGGCAGGTAATGAACATCTCAAAAGGAGCATGGATTCCAGATACGATTGACAAGATTTTCATTCAACCAACACCTAAGAAAATCAAAGGAAGATTATCAGCGGGGGTGACCTAAATTGGCTTGCCTGTGGATGGACCTCTTGGTATAAAATACCAACCTTTTCTGTAAACTTTTCTCATTCGTCTACCTGAAAAGGGAGACAGCAGTCTCTGAAATATAGTACTTTTCTCTCTATATTTTGGTTTGTTTTTATGGGCCCTTTTTATTAGATTTTATTATATATATATATATATATATATATATATATATATATATATATATATATATATATATATTATATTATATATGCACACAGGCTATTGCAGAGCATGCTTTATATATAACGAAAATGTTAATTTTGGTTCAACTTTAAATACCTTCTAGTTGTTATATACCTTACTTTACCAAGCTCCACTATAAGCATTAAGCTAGTCAGAACAACAATAGGAAACGTAGCGCATTGCAAATAAGCCGTTTTAATAGTTAATCACGTGTATCACTGACACTAATCAACCCTTGGTACTGAGAGGGCGCATTTTCATGGGAATTCTTAATAAAAAAAATAACTTAATGAATATGTATGTACCGAATTGCATACAATGTACGCCCTTCATGTCTAAGAAATTTCTGGAAGTAAGACTGCATATATTGATCAAGAATGCCGACCACAGACGAGAGAGAGAGAGATAATTTAATCCATTCGGTTACTAATTGTAATGATAAGAATCAAGTTTATTAACGCACAATCTCTCTTTCATGTTTAAAGCACAGATAATTGAGTAATGAAAAAGCTGATCAATTGATTTCAATTGAATCTGAGATGAGTACATACAACCCGTGATATACTTACATATAACAGGATCCTCTTTGCAAATACAAGACTGAAGCAAACGATTAATTTGCTTTGCTCTAAGACACTGTCTTTTAAAATACGTTTTAAATAGATTAACTCTACGTCTACTCTTAACAAAAAATGAAAAACAACGAACTCTTAATGGGAAATACGGTCATTACCAAAAAAATGACAAGTGCATTTAATCACAGTATTAAACAACGGAATACAATTACAGAATACCATAGTCTACCATATTTCTTTACATACCCAACGTATCACAGAAAATGTTATATAACAAATTCGTATCATAAACTTGCGTGTTTTAAATCTCTCTCTCTCTCTCTCTCTTCTCTTCTCTCTCTCTCTCTCTCTGTATATATATATATATATATATATATATAATATATATATATATATATATATATATATATATATATGTTTGTGAAATCACCAATACCCTTCTACGTACCATCTACTTGTTTTGCAATCTTTTTTTTTGTGTGAAATCAATGAATCAGTATAGGTATCTATATGCTTCATGGTATTTGTATACTTGAACAAGCTAGCTTCTTGTCTGAATAAAAATCAATTATGATTTTTAAAATGAATGGAATTTTCACTTTTAAGATTAGCAGCAAATTCTATGATAGTTCAATTTCATGTTCAAGTCCATTTTTCTTGTTTATTGGGTCTCAATTGAAAAGTTATTGATTCGCTGATGGTTAGCTTATGGGGTAAAATGTTGATTAGCGGTCGTAAATTCTTTGTTGGGATAACAGAAGTCCAAAGGCCAAAAGATTTGGTGTTTACAAAATATGGTGCATTGCGGTTTGCATTAGGGGCAAGACAATCTCTACCGCTGAGATTACTGGATCACAATTCGGAGATTCAGTCCTGGTATTATCAGGAGGATGTCTGCACTATTTTCCAGGACCGTTTGTCTCTGCCATCAACCAATTAACATTAAGTAACCATCAAGTGGACATTGGAAAACAGATTGCGTTGGTGAGAATATTTCGCGATGTATTCTAATACAAGATATGCTAAGAACAAGATAATGAATGCCTTTCGCCATACGATCTGCAAGTTACCTGCCGTTCACAGTCCCGTCAAAAACGCAATCCCTAACTGTACACACCAAATAAATGTCTTATTAAAATATATGAAACACAAAGTACTAAATTTACCGGTGTTGTTTTCATGCGTTCGCGAATCCAATTCACTCATCTCGTAACATACCTAGCAGGTAAGTTACTTAACATCTCGACCCCATGTCATATTAGCATTATTACCAGTGTATATATATGTGTGTACGTGTGTGTGTGAGTACTAATATATAAATCACCAAATTAGCAGGCGGCTTTTAAATACCTCCAACAATACAAGTCAAGGGACACGTGGTTGAAATAAAAACTAATCCTCGTTCTCAATTGCTTGTCAATAGATTGTCAATTGCAGATTCCATCAGGATTTCTACAAGGCTTCGATACAGCTCACAGTAGGCATGTTTGCAAGCCACAACAGGAAGGAATTTTTTACCTCACAGTCCTTAAGCTATTAAAATGTCTTGATCGTCAAATCAGTGGATAACATTACCTGTGACATGGCAAACAATTTCAACATGCATAAATATATAAAGACACGTACAGTCGAGTACGGTACCTTGAGGAAAAAAGGACACTTGAACAATTTCCATAAGATTTTTGGGGTTTCTCCTTCCGTGAAGGAGTGGTGCTTTTATACACTTGGTGCAACCGTTAGCCATTAACATTATCACCGATTCTACCGTAAATCTTTTAGATATTTGTGCACACATAAGAATATGTGTTGTACACTATATATAATTAACTAATGAACAAAGATACCGAGGGGTATTTAGTTTTGAAAATTTTATACTTATTAATATTTGGGAAAAAAAATGTTTCTGGACAAAGGCGATCGCTGATAAATTGTATAAAGCAAATACTGTATATACTGCAGTTAATATACTTAGATTCAGAAGCCTGCTATTCTAAATCTGCCATTCTAAAGCATTTTTATTTCTTCCCATTTTTATTAGTAAAGGTTGTCAACATGAGTATACACTTCTACAAAGTTGAAGAAAATTCAACTGAAATTTATGCATCTCTGAAAATGCTTGTGACTGATGTATATTTTTAAGTGCTACATGTTGACGTTGGTTAACATTGGCATTGGTTAACAATCATTATATTTTTTAAAAAATCATATTTCATCTTCTGTCCTGATATTTTGGTTACACTGGTTTGCAAGTAATTAAAGTAAAATACATTAAAGTGCCCATGCAACATATTATTCTTCTGATGTCGACATCATACAATAATTACTTTTTCAATAAACACATAAGCTTGGTACACGGGTGAATAAGGAATGAAGGTTTTTAACGCACTGCAACTATTCTCTCTCTCTCTCTCTCTCTCTCTCTCTCTCTCTCTCTCTCTCTCTCTCTCTGTCAAATAATCCGAAATCCATTACCTGGAACAAATCAAGTTTGTACTGGAGTGGCCATCAATTCAACATCAAATAGTGGAATAAAAAGCCAATATGGGTCGAGTGGGACATTTCAGCTTCCCCCTTTCCACCATCCTCGTAAAATTGACAACGTTAGTAAAAAAAAAATAAATAAAAATAAAAATCCGATCTTCCTACTCGTGACTTATATCCGGGTAAATTTAAATGTCGCCATCATTAACGTTCGTTTTACAATGCTGGTTTATAAATTAGTAGATTCTATGAGTAAACCGGAAAAAGGAAAGTAATGGAAATATTAAAATTAATAAAAATGAAATTAAGAAAATGAGACAACGGATATGGACGAATGAAAGTCAGAGAATGAAAATGAGAGTATGAAAATGAGATAATGGAAAGGGGAGTATGAAAATGACAGATTGAAATTGAAAGAATGAAAATGAGAGGTGTTCCACCTCAACGAAAGTGATGCTTCCACTCCAAAAGAACTTCCGTTGAACCAGAGAACAAAGAAGTTTGAATAGAATTCCCAAAGCCTACAACAGAGAGCATACAAGCTGAAACCTAAAGGGCAAAATTTGTATCCACAATTAATCATTGACAAAAGCAACATCAATACACAAAGAACAGACCTTACACTGTCACCACTTCATGGTGCCATCTTTCAGTGTCATCACGGATTATTATTATTTATTATTATTTCAGTAGGCGAAACTTATTTACATGGAACAAGGGCACAGGGGCCATTGACTTGAAATTCAAGCTTCCAGAGAATGTTTGTTTCAACCTCCCATTGCAGACCCCACACTGCAGAAGTAACTGATCAAGATACAGAGCCAGTGATTTTTCATCGCTATAGGGGAGAAGCAAATCCGTGACATCTGAGTGCCATACCACGACACTAACCATTAAACCAGCGGATAAAATGGGAATGGAGACTGCCGAGATAAAAAGGAAATGAAACTGACTAGATTTTGGATAACCAATTTTAAAATGCCTTAAAACATTGAAACTTGTACAGGGATGGGGTAAAAAATGAAGACATCTTCAGCACAGCTCAAGTTGTCCCTTTTATCCCATGACAGAAGTAACATGTCCAGACTTGATTCCTCAATAACAGATATGAGCAAAATTAAACCCGAGGTCACCCAACTCCTCTCCCCTCCCCTCCCCTCCCTCTGTCAAAGAGGTGAAGTGAGCGAGTGACGCTGCATCAGAATGTAAAAAAATACAAGAGCTGCGGGAGGAAGAGATTTTTCCCAGATAGTGACCCCAAGGGTTTCCAACCCGTTATGTATCCACCTTTGCAGCGTATTCAGTACAAGCCCGTTGGGGATGACCGTAAAAACATAAACAAAAGGCTGTCAACATTATAAAGATAATGACACCCAAAAAATATTAGTCCTATATAACGACCCCCGAAAACCGTTGAGGGTCACTGTCTAGGAAAGATCCATTCATCCCTCAGTTCTTGTTTATGTTTTTGCGGTCATCCACAACAGGCTAGTATTAAACACGCCGCAAAAGTGGATCCATACCTTTGGGGTCACCATCTAGGAAAGAACCAGAAGAATTATCATGTCTTCATTCGAGGCAGAAAGTTGACATGTAGGAACCAGATACATAAGAAACATACATTTACATATTAGGAGTAGTAGGAATGATAGTTTAAAGTTAAGCAAACTACTTAATGCTGGGAGGGTAAAAAAAAACAATCTTGGGTTTCCTGCAGAAAGTATGAGTGCAGGGACCCTTAAGTGCTCAGGTGAGCTTTCGGTTGGCCTTTAAGTTATGATAATTTTAGTCTAATTTCTTCATAAGTAATTTGAGCTGCCGATTTGCACACGGCCTGAAAGGGAAAACTGAAGCGCCTGTTTAAATTATGGAGAGCAGTTCTCGAGGACTAAAAAGCAAAGTGCTCGTTCATGGAGTGGGCTGTAGTCCAGGTTTCAAAAACTGACGTGCAGGTGATGTCTAGCGAGGGTTCCTGATTATGACACAATTCGCTTCTGGATTAATTATGCGGGATCTTTCCTAGAGAGTGATGGCCCACAACTTGTTTTAACCCGGTATGTATCCACCTTTGCAGCGTGTTTAGTACAAGCCCATTGGGAATTACCGTAAAAACATAAACAAAATACTGTCAACATCAAGAAAATAATGACCGCCAAGATAACGACTCTCGACCTTTGTTGGGAGTCACTATCTAGGAAAGACTATCAGGTCATTTCTTAATTGTCTGTAGCTTTGGTGGGGATACAGTGTTTCATATTCCATATGAGCCGAGTCTTTTTACATTTCTGCCTGTGTCAATTAATACTTATTTGTGTAAAGTTTAAGAAGAGATGAAAGCAGAAACCTTAGTATATATTTATGTTCAGTAAGTTTATACTTGTATTAGGCCAACCTTTCTTTTTATACGTCAGGAATGAAAGCTAGGAAAATAAAAAATTTTGCTCTATTTCAAAAGACATGGGAAGATGCTACTGCTTTTTTGTTGCTAGATCTATGAAATCACAAGGTGAACTGAAACTCATCCTCACGCTAAACCAGTGAGTGGGAAGCTTCTGGACTGCAGCTCACATGACTGTCAAGTCAACTAACAGTTTAATGGAGCGTGTAATGGGGGAACCTTGTAGACAATTTTCTCAGAGGCTCTCATGAAGGATCTATAGCTGTAGGGTGATTTAGGGTATGAAAATTAAACAGGGGCGTGCACAGACTCTCAGAAGGGCAGGGTGTCAAGTGGAAGAAAGGGGCTCTCCTTTAGTTTTGAAAGTGAAATCTGCCATGGGTTATATGCTACAATTATAGCATAATATACGATATAAAAACACAAAATGTTGAAAGGATAATGTGATAGTCTTAAAATCTATTAAATTCAGTATATTTTATTACAGAAAGCAGATTTATCAACCTAAATTCCTTTAACATGGCTTGTTTCCATTGGAAGATTTTCAAGATATTATTAGCCCACGAGTGACAAGTCACACACCAACACTGGACGGGCATTTGTTTACTACTATCATAAGAATTTTGAATCTTAACTTGGGTCGTCGCGTCGCACGGTGGGCGGAACGTTAGGCGGAAATGTGATATTGACAAATATTGGTCCAAATATCAATCAAACGATGTATAATATGATCCAATTAGATTATTATTTCAGACAAAAAGCTATGAAGAAGAAAACTGGAAGGGGCGCACGCACCCCAAACACCGCCTCCCACCCCTTTGTGCGCGCCCCTGGAATTAAATAAAATGGATTTGAGGATCTGGCCTTTTTATTCCTTGAATAGCAAAAAAAAAAAAAAAAAACGAGGCAGCACTCGAAACAGGGGGACTGGATATTGAAACTGGGCAATATAATTACCGGGAATTAATGCGGTTAGTACTACAGTCCAACGTGATATGAATAACATAAATATCCAGAGAGCCAATGTAGATAATATACAGTAACGATACTAGCCTCTCATCCTTTAAAAATCATGTTGTCAGAGAAGGAAAGTAACGCCATATATAAAAAATAGTGTCAGCGAAGGGAAAGTAAAAATTTATAAAATACTGTCAGATACGGACATTAAAACCATATAAAATACAGACTAAAAATATCTCAACTGTATGACTGAGTAAATCAAGTTGTCAGACAGGAAGCTTGAAAACTACAAATACAATATAAACTATAAAAATACCCAGCTGTAATCAAAGGGGAGAAACCCATAAAGTTAATCAGTTGAACCAACACAAACGTTCCACTTACTTCACTGCCCGATCTCTGGGTACAGATGCCAAGAAGTATCAGGGTACAAAACACTGATGATTACCCGGTGTGTGCATCAACATGCATCCTCTTTCAAAGGGAGAAATAAAGGAAGCAAAAGTATGTTGTGACAAATAATATCTCCCGTTTTCTTTTCGTTTTCTGTCACTCTCGTTTCTCGTTATATATCTTTATTCACCTTTTGTGATGTGTTTTCAGTCCTTTATGTTCTTTATTTGCTTGTTCCATCATTGAAAATCGTTATGAATACGAGGGCATATGCGAAACTCTAAATTTTTTAGAATGATTTAGTGAAGGATTCCATATATAGATTCAGATCAAAAGTTTTTGTAAACTTTCTTCGACCTTCTCAATATTTTTAATATATTAATTCTCAATACACATTCCGGGAATCATCTTTAAAATCTCCGACAAGGAATTTTGTAAGCTTCATGTGTGGTTTTCTAGTTAGAAGTTCATGGCTGACAATAAGAAAAAAAAAAGAATTAACTGACATCTGATAAGCTAAGTAAGAACGATTTTTAATAGAAGTCACGTCCTCTGCACTGGGTTTCCTTGTTTATTTTTCTGTGCTAGTTTTAGTTTAATAGATTCTAAAGCTTGCATGCAGTTTTCAATGGGAATATTTGAAGCAAAACTTAAGCAAGGAGTGGCAACTGAGAATCCTTTGAAAAGTTTTGGCAGAATCCTGCTTGAAAGCAAAACTTTGATCAAGCCCAATAATAAATTACTGAAGACCTTGACAAAACATCAATACCATGTTCATTCCTATCCATTAGTACATTTACTTGTACTGAACAACAAATCTAAGTCATCCGAAAATGAAATTATTAATCGTTAACTTCTTGAGAGTAGAAACGCCACACTGAACGCTAAAATATGTTCAAGACATTCATATCACGAATCATTGATCTGAATTTTACAGGTAAAACAAGCCACATTTGCACATATTCACAACTACTCCGACAAAGTCAAAGGACACATTTCACCAAGAGGAGATTCGCTAACGTCAGCACGATGGCAATCCAACAGAATGAACAAAGCTTTATGCTCAAAACATTCCCGGATAATCTGAAGAAATAAGTCCTGGTGTGACATGCAAAAGCAAGAGGCACAAAGCTCTATCACGTTTCATTAAATAAAAAAAACAGCAGCAGTAGAAAAATGTGTTGTTGACGTCACTTGGCTACTGAAGATGTCAACATACAAACAAGAAGAGGGATTAAAATCCCCCAAATGAATTAGGGCAAATATACGTGATCTAAAATATCTTCATCTTCATCTAGCACGACATCAATAAGCCATTTTTCTTCAAGGGGGTGATCATTGGTCATACAGAAATACATCAGATGAACTTGATATTACGACAGGAATTTATAGCACTAATGATGAAAAAGGAAGTTTTTGGCAGTGTCTGAAATAGTGCTTAACAGAGTTTGGAAAGTATGAAAGGTTGTCTATTCTAGGTGATGGTAACTTAAAAAGACACTCTTGTTAACAGGTACGAATTTTCAGAAATCAACAAGAATGAAGAGCATCTTGTAAAATGTGCTTTTAGATACGAGTCTCATTGTAGGAAATGTATAGTTTTTAAAGGAAAAATATCCATAAGCACACTTGGGAAAGTAGAAATAACGAGAAGAAAACGACTTCTAGACTAAAATACGGCATTGAATAGTTGGAAGATCCGGACGCTATGGCAATAAAACTGGACAGAAATATATCTGCTCATCATATGGTTAAAAATAATGCCAAGTTTTATAGTATGGGGTCAAGACAAATTTGGCATGATTGAAGTAAGAGCATTTAAGGACAAAATGGTTGATTATATAGGCTATACTTAAAAGACAAATGATTTGATAAGGATTAGCTAAAATTTCATGTAGAAGGCATAGGGGTGGTAGGGAGGGTTCATTATTCTATGCGAGTAGAAACGGGGAATTAAATCAAGTATGAGGAAAAGATAGAGAATATTTGAGAATGATAAATGGGTCAGTTTACAAGTACTATACAAGAAAATGGATTGGGTAGTCAAGATGAAACTGAGAGAGGGAAAAAATGTAGTATCAGAAACTGATGGGTGAAGGTAAGCAAGAACATTAAGAACATAAGTTGCTGTACAGCGAAGTAAATGCAGAGGGGAAGGTTAGTCAAAAAGTGGATCTCAGAATAGATGATGTTTGAAGATAATGCAGTTTTAGGTCTTTGAAGTGGGTATTTTGACGTTTCACTTAATATAGATGGTAAAAGAGATGCAGCATATTCTCTCTCCCACCCGGAAGAGTTACGGATTATTCTGTCTGCATCTAAAGGCTCCTCTTTGCCATTTCCCATGTCCAAACTGCATACGCAGAATTAAATGAGTTCATGGGACTCGTCATTTACGTAATTGAGGAACTATCACGGGAGAGGGGTCTGGGGGAGTGAAGGAAGGAGGCAGACTTAAAGTGTTGGATTGAGTGACAAAAACTACAAGCTCGTGTGTGTGTGTGTGTGTGTGTCACTGTATACCTTCACGAATCACAACGGCCTTACTCCAATGATCCTCCATACCCTCTAAACATTTCTCGCCTTCACTCAATAATATCTACTATGAACACTGCTGTTCGCATAAGGCCCTTTTGCTAAGATCTATCGCATTTTTTAGCAATGCCTTTTGTTTCGTGCACTTGATATCGGCACAAAGTGAGTGGGCATAAAATTTGGCGTAAGTCTCTCATGACCGCCGTGATCATTAAAGACAGATTACACTTCTGTGGATGGATGACGGGATTCCATATTTAAACTAGGTTACATTCCTCACGACAGTTGTTTTATATTATTAGCCCCTTTGACGATCTGGCGACGCAAAAGTCTTTGTTTAATCTTGCTTTCCTGCCAGACAGTATTCATGTATATGAGTTTGCTTGCTTGTTTTTTATTTTTTATTCTATTTATTAATTTTTTTATGCCCAAAAAATGACGGTATCTTGCGAGGGTCTATGTTGCTAATTTAGGGCCTTTGAGACGTTACGTATGTATAACGCATTCAAAATAAAAGTACCTGCATTCTGCATAAGTTACTTGATTAAGTTAGTTAATGGCGGCGGGAAGAGTAAGCCCGGCATCATCCGTAGACGATCGTTGTCACATAAAAGAAAAAATAAGCAGATATTATGGATACAAGTGACATTGTAAAGTCATTGTATTATCATTTTCATAACTGATTATTACGAGAAAAAAAAAACTTAAGTAACGCATTTGAGAATACACAGCATGAAAGCCTTTGGCCACTGGGGCGAGCCATTACACATTAATTGCACGGAAGGCTCTCGGTCCTAACCTAACCCGTCCTAGGGCATCCTTTCCTATCTAACCACACTGTAGCCAGAACCCCAGGTATTTAATACTATTGGATTCTGAATGGGTTGCGGAGCTCCCATCGAGTTTTATTTAGTATTATTGTTATCTAGCCCAGAGAATATATGACACATGCGACTTACATAAGGCTACATCCCACTGGTCTGGCATGTAGTATTGGGTGCTTTCCCTCTGCATTTAACAGTAGGGATGAACTTAGTAACTCGGTTCATCCTTGCATGGCCTGGTTTTAGGGAGAACCTGCTACCTGCTTCCACACACAAAGAACAACTTTGCCGGTTTACTGGTATTATTATTTTCGTCGATAGACAGACGTGAATCAGCATACAGGAGGGCAATTGCCATTCTTCGAATATCTAGTACTGATTTTTTTTTTTTTTCCATATAAACTCTATCCAGTCTTCCTTCCGTCATTTCCGGCTGTGAACTCTCCTCACCAACATACCATCACCCATTCTTTCCCCGTGAGCATATTATCGTCTGAGAACATTTTGCTCCGTCCTTTCTCTGCAATTATCCTTTTAACACTTCGATGTATCTCCACGTTACTTAACCCTCCAATTCTCTGGTGCCGCTTTGTCGACGCGAACACTTCATGTTTTCCACTTTCAACCTTATTTCGATTCAGCATCCACAACTCACTCCCATAAAGGATAGTTGGGCAAATAGTTTATTCATATACTTTTAACCCTCGCTTCTTAAACACTCCAAGCTTCTCCTTGATCTATTGCACACTTCCCGCTATCTTCTTTGCTTTATATATTCTGTGATTCTTATATCTCTCATCCTACCATATGTCACACACACACACACAACACAACACACACACATCACATATATATATATATATATTAATATATATATAATATATATATATATATATATATATATATAATTTAGAATATATATATATATATATATATATATATATATATATATATATATATATTGTATATACACACTCACCCCCACACACACACTATATATATATATATATATATACTATATATATATATATATATATATATATATATATATATAGTGTGTGTGTGTGTATATACAATATATATATATATATATATATATATATATATATATATATATATATATATATATATATATATATATATAGATATATATATATATATATATATATATATATATGTATATATATATATATATATATATATATATATATATATATATATATATATATATATATATATATGTGTGAGTGTGGGGGGTGTCTATGTATGAAATATATGTGACAGTGTATTTCGTTTAGTCATGACTGTATTCGTTACCAACAAGCAAAGAGAAATCGCACCTCTTAACCCTGACTATGAAAAGCATCCAGGAATTAGTCACACGTTGATCGTCTATGAAAAACGTGGCATGTCCTGATACCAACTCAAGATATTTGTAGAAAATATAGTATGATCATGAAAGGTGCTGACGTGTAGTCGATGAGGGGAGTCTCTTTAAATCTGTGCTAAGATAGTCCATAATTAGATTAAATAGTGCCTGGCACATAAGCTAAAAGGGAAATTTTCGTATTTAAACTAGAGGGTTTAACAGAAGCAGTTAACTCAACGGAGTTAAGGCTGAATGGTGATAAGAATCTGAACCTAAGACAAGACGTCTTATGGCAACTCTCGTGAAAACCAAAGGAAGGTCACATGTTTAATAACTCTGTTTATATATTAATGCTATTTATATAAATAATGATTATTCACAAATAAGACCAATGAAATTAGACCTACATACTTTCTGATTAACCAAATCATTTGATATTAACCCTAAATGATTTCTAACCAAGCAAATCATTTGCGAGACATAATGTTTCCTTTAAGCAAACTTAATTCGTGTATTCTGCATCCCTAACTGGCAAATCATCTATGTTTTATGAGGGTGCAAATGGCTAAAATATTACTAGGCGGGCTCACATCACGCCAGTGTCACTTCCTCTCCTGATTTTATCTAGGATCCTTAAAAATGAATGGAAATCAGCAATATAGGATTGAACACGAATAAAAGTATTACATGAAAACCAACATTTACCAAATATTATCCCCCTCAAGAATGAAAATATTGCGTGCTAAGACAATCACCTACCGGTCACCATGAACAAAAGAATAAAACAAATAAAAGAAACGTATTTTCAAAGGATTTCCGAATAATTTTCTTTTATTCCGTTGTTCAAGGAGACTGGCTGGTTATTGTCTTAGGATGCAATATTTACATTCTTGATGGAAGTTTGGATAAATGTTGGTGTCCATGCCATATTTTTGTTCACGTCAAATCCTATACTACTATTTTCCATCTTGATTTCCAAGGGCAACGAAAACTCACACCGCATCTCACGAGCATCTGCATCACTTTCTCTTGGCATCCAGGTGAAATGTTTAAAGGGAGAGAAGACGGCAGGAACCGACTTAACAAGAAGGAAATCTTTACAAAGCAAGCAAAGATCTTTAATATTTAGAAAAAGGAAGTTTTGGTTTATTACTTGGCTTGTAAAAACAAACGCTAGTGGTGGTGTTGAGATATTCTTGGTGAAAAAGAACACAAATTGTGCTGTGAATTTAATCAATAGCTATTATCATTATTATTATTATTATTTATTTATTTTTTTTTTTTGCATGAGTCCTGGAGCTACTTCAGCCTCTAGTTTTTCTAGATTCCTTTTCAGGGATCTTGGGATCGTGCCTAGTGCTCCTATGATTATGGGTACGATTTCCACTGGCATATCCCATATCCTTCTTATTTCTATTTTCAGATCTTGATACTTATCCATTTTTTCCCTCCCTTTCTCTTCAACTCTGGTGTCCCATGGTATTGCAACATCAATGAGTGATACTTTCTTCTTGACTTTGTCAATCAACGTCACGTCTGTTCTGTTTGCACGTATCAACCTATCCGTTCTGATACCATAGTCCCAGAGGATCTTTGCGTGATCGTTTTCTATCACTCCCTCAGGTTGGTGCTCGTACCACTTATTACTGCAAGGTAGCTGATGTTTCTTGCACAGGCTCCAGTTGAGGGCTTTTGCCACTGAATCATGCCTCTTTTTGTACTGGTTCTGTGCAAGTGCCGGGCATTCGCTTGCTATGTGGTTTATGGTTTCATTTTTCGTATTGCACTTCCTACATATGGGAGAGATGTTATTTCCATCTATCGTTCTTTGAACATATCTGGTTCTTAGGCCTGATCTTGTGCCGCTGTTTATCATTCCTTCAGTTTCCTTCTTTAGCTCTCCCCTCTGTAGCCATTGCCATGTGTCATCGCTGGCTAGTTCTTTAGTCTGTCTTATGTATTGTCCGTGCATTGGTTGTTGTGCCAGTCCTCTGTTCTGTCTGTCATTCTCCTGTCTGTATATTTCTGGGTCTTCGTCTACTTTTATTAGCCTTTCTTTTCCCATGCACTCTTAGCCACTCGTCTTCACTGGTTTTCAGATATTGCCCCAGTGCTCTGTTCTCGATGTTGACGCAGTCCTCTATACTTAGTATCCTCTCCCTCCTTCCTTTCGTGTTATGTATAGTCTGTCCGTATTTGCTCTTGGGTGTAGTGCTTTGTGTATTGTCATATGTTTCCTGGTTTTCTGATCTATGCTGCGGAGTTCTACCTTCGTCCATTCGACTATTCCTGCGCTGTATCTGATTACTGGCACTGCCCATGTGTTTATGGCTTTTTATCATATTTCCGGCGTTGAGTTTTGACTTGAGTATCGCCTTGAGTCTCTGCATATATTCTTTCCTGATCGTGTCCCTTCATCTCTTGGTGTTTTATATCCCATCCTTCCATTATTCCCAGGTATGTTTTCGGTATCCTGTCTCATCTATGTGTTTGATGTTTTGCTCCCATCTGGTAGCTTTATCCCTTCAGTTCTCGTTACTTGCCTTTTTGTATGTTGACTAAGGCGCATTTTTC
Organism: Macrobrachium nipponense; assembly: GCF_015104395.2. Classification (NCBI taxonomy): domain Eukaryota; kingdom Metazoa; phylum Arthropoda; class Malacostraca; order Decapoda; family Palaemonidae; genus Macrobrachium; species Macrobrachium nipponense. Next base: position 40,145,732 of record NC_087200.1, read on the forward strand.
TATTCCAAACTCCATCCTGATGTCCCCAGATACAATCCTTACAGTCTGGATTAGGGTATCTATTTCCTTGATGCTCTTACCATACAGCTTGATGTCGTCCATGAACACAGATGGTTGATTCTGTTGCCTCTTTTCTTGAGTTGTTACCCGGCATCCATCTTCTGTAGTACTTTTGTCATGGGAATCATGGCTACTACGAAGAGTAGTGGGGACAGTGAGTCGCCCTGGAAGATCCCTCTCCTGATATTAACCTCTGCTAGTCTTATTCCAGAGCTTTTAAGTATTGTATTCCAGTTGCGCATTGTATTTTTGAGGAAGCTGATGGTGTTTTCCTCTGCCCCATATATTTTCAGGCATTCTATTAGCCATGTGTGTGGTATCATGTCGAAGGCTTTCTTATAGTCTATCCATGCCATGCTTAGGTTGGTTTTCCTTCTCCTACTGTTCTTCATTACCATTTTGTCTATCAGGAGCTGGTCTTTTGTGCCCTACACTTCCTTCTGCAGCCTTTCTGTTGGTGGGGGATGGTGTTTGTCTCCTCTAGGTAGTTGTATAGCCTTTCACTGATGATACCTGTTAGTAACTTCCACATTATTGGTAGGCAGGTGATAGGCCTGTAGTTACTGGCTATATTTCCCTTACTCTTGTCTTTTTGTACTAAGGATGTTCTTCCTGTGGTCATCCATTTGGGTGCATGGTGATTTGAGATACAATGCTGGAGTTGTTCTGCTATTCGTGGGTGTAGGGCCTTATTATTATTATTATTATTATATTATTATTATTATTATTATTATTATTATTATTATATTATATTATGCTGCCACTTGACTAGCTTGTTTGGGTTTTAAACGGTTATCAGTCCACGACGCCTATTTATTAAAGGATACTTGCAAATAATTTCAGGCAAATTTCAAATAAAATACTTTACTGAAAGAAAAATATTTATGAGGTACAATTATACCTTTTTGCTGTTAAAACGAAACTGATCATTGGTTGTGCTAAACCAATTAGAAGCGCTCGTCTTCGCAAGTAAGCAAAATGAAGGAAAAGGATATGACACGGTGTTGCCTGTCCAATCAGCCTTTCTCTAAAAACAGTTTTTATCGACTTGCTTTGGATTGATAGGTGCGGCCATAAAAGAGACGATGATGAAATCACGTTCCCCTTACTTAGTTCACAAAGGAATCAAATGCAGGATGTTCAAAACAAAGATCGTCTGTTAATAAATCGCACTCATAGCACTGATACTGACTCAAACGTGCACGCACGTAATATTAAGATGCTTACGGATGAAGCTTATGGTAATAAACTCAGTCACTTTTGAGTATTTTAGCTTGGTAATATCACAATCACTTTTGAGTATTTTAGCTTGATAATGCATGCAGTCACTTTTGAGTATTTTAGCTTGGTAATTCACACAGTCACTTTTGAGTATTTTAGCTTAGTAATAAACACAGTCACGAGTATTTTAGCTTGGTAATACACACAGTCACTTTTGAATATTTTAGCTTGGTAATACACACAGGCACTCACGAGTATTTTAGCTTGGTTAAACACACAGTCACTACGTGTATTTTTGCTTGGTAATACACAGGTGACAAAGTTTCCTCATTTAAGTAACAGCCTCTAACGACGCTAGTTTAAATTAGTCTTATAAAGTTGCACGAGGCTTGCTCATGACCTTCAAGTTATTGCATGATAATGAGTAAGAGTTTGTATAGTATGCGATGTTATGATCATCTTTATGCAATGGTTTTTCTGTATTTGATCTTAAGTACTTCATTTCCAAGGGGACATTAACGTTCTTGATCCGTGACTTTTCTGAACGCTGAATCTAATTATTTCTTCTTTATTTCACAGCCTCATTCTTTTGTCTCTATTTAGGAGACAAGCTGTTGTCAATATTTTCGGAAATTTGTCTTTAGTTAATTATATCTAAAACCCTTCGTTGATTGCTACACTGAGCCTATAATCCTCAGTACTATCATTATTATTTATATTCCCATTAATATAATTGCGGGACTTTGGTATATTAGACCTCGTGTAACCTTCCTCTGGTGGACGAGTCAGTGCAGCGTCACGATCAAGGAATTTAGTAAGCAAACGGATGAAAAGGCCGAGACCTAAATCTAGCGTGTCACAATATTCTTTTCGTCTTCAGAGCATTCGCCCTTTAACTCAGTGACTAACCTCTAGCATATAATCTTCCGAGATCAGCATAAATCGACAGGACATATCTTGAATTAGCGGCGCATTTCTTAGTCCAAGACGAAATGTGCACCTTTTAGCACAAGGAGGTTTCTGTGAAATCAGACTACAGAGCTATATTGGCACCGAAATTTAACATCGTGTTCTTGCTTGCCTACCTGTTAATATTTTGCATGTCTAACTGCTAACTTATTGCATGTCTCACTGTTAATTTCGTGGTTGTCTTACTGTTAATTACTATCTATTTTTTGCTTGTCTAATTGTTAACTTTTGCATGCCTCTTAACTTTTTGCATGTCTAACTGTTAATTTATTGGATGCCTGACTTAAATTTTTGCATGTTTGTTAATTTTTTACATGCCTAACTGGCATTTTTTTGCATTTCTAACTGTAAATGTTTGGCACGTCTGACTGTTAATTTTTTGCAAGTCTAACAATCAATTGTCCTCATGCCTAACTGTTAATTTCTCAAAATCGTAAAAGATCAAAGCAAAGCAATGTCCTTTCGTGATACTCTTCTTGAACGAACAAGCTTGAAATGGACTGAAATTAATTTTGTCAACATCATTTCAACATGTGAAAACGCATCAAGGTCCGTCAAGCAAAGTAACTCCAGAGACCTTGAACAGAAAATGACATCGCTATAGTGATAAAATACAACAGATAGGTAGATGGGTCTGTCAGATTCCGTTCTCCACTACTCGACTTTCTCTTCGTCTCAAACAGCATATTCTCTCTCCCACCCGGAAGAGCTAAGGATTATTCTGTCTGCATTTAAAGGCTCCTATTTGCCATTTCCCTTGTTCAAACTGCATACGCAGAATTAAATGAGTTCATGGGACACTTCATTTAAAATGCAGTTGGCCACAGAAAGACCTTCCCCTACCTTCCATTCAACTCGAGTAAATAGCTGCCTTGGGTCTCTCTCTCTCTCTCTCTCTCTCTCCTATGAAAGCCATCACAGTAGACCATTAAAAACCTGTCTCTCTGTTCTCTCTCTAAAACAAAAGCTATGACGATAGACACTCAATAACGTTTCTCTCTTTCTCCAACATAAGCCAGGCACTTAAAAACCAATTCCCTTCTCTCTCTCTCTCTCTCTCTCTCTCTCTCTCTCTCTCTCTATAACAAAAGGCATCACGGTAGACATTTCAAACACCGCCCCCCACCCCCCTCTCTCTCTCTCTGCAACAAAAGCCATCACGGAAGGCACTTAAAAACCTCCTCCTATAATTCTCTCCCCCAACCCAACCAAAACACACACACACATGCACGCGCGCAAAATGGCAAATAAGCGGAGTGTCTGGCCACAGGTGGAGGAAGGAGAAGGCTCTGTCAGGTGAGCTCTCAAAGTGTTTGAAAAGTAGGTGATTCACTATCTAAATATAATAACAGCGATGGTCTTCCCCACCGCCTGCACCCCGCCACTACGCCTTTCGGGGGGCGTCAAGGGGTAGGGGTTAGGAATGAGGTTAAGGGGGGATGGGGAAAGCTAAGAGAGAGAATTATGAGGAATAGTTATAAGGTGTGAAAAGGGAGGAGAGGGAAGTTCTAAAAGCTATGGCACAGACACGAAGACGAGCGGCAGAGTTATGATGTTGGCGAATATGGAATGATGGGAATAGTGATACAGATAAAGGAGGAGGAGGAGGAGGAGGAATCAGAAAAGTAACAATAATTACGAGAGAGAAGAGAGAGAGAGAGAGAGAGAGAGAGAGAAGAGAGAAATAACGCACCAAGATGTAAAGAATCCGTAAACATATTCGTTTAAAAAAGATAAAACTAGAAACTATATTAATTCACTTAATTCCCCATTATTCGGTCAATGGAAACTATTTCCACATCATTATTTTAACTCTAAGCAGATGTTCTGTTGCCAAATGAGAAGCATAAGTGGACGAACTCAGACAGATATGATTACTTAAGGCCAGCATGTTAGTGGCAACGTGACGCCAGTTTTAGTAGCAGTAAATCAATCAATCGTTGTAAATGGCAAACGCATGCACGTGCCAACACAGTACTACTGTATGCTAATGCAAAATTAACACGCTAATTACGTTCTAAATTTCCGATTCGGCATCAGCCTAACCTATGTAGAGTCTTGCATGAAAATATAATTACACGTGATTCAGTCGTTTCAATATGAGTAAGCTCTTCCGTAATCCTCCTTTATAGTAATGGTCCCTCCTCAGCATTACCCCAATCATAGATAGGCCACATAATTACAACATAGAAAAATTCAATTAGCAGTATACGCCCAGCAAATTTTCTTAACCTCTTCATTTCTAGTCATATGCAGATCGTGGATTACCGATCTGCATATGACTAGAAATGACTTATACGCTCCTTCTTAAATGGCTAAACAAGGTGAGTCACACGTTGCGTGGCAGTGACAGATGTGGAAAAAATTTTATGTTTATGTTCCCTTTGTAAGTTTCTAAATTAAAGCATAACGCTTGCATACGCACCCTAGCTGTCGCACAAGCTTCCTCGCACAAATATACATACAAACTGAATGTGCACACACACACACACATATACTATATATATTTATATATATATATATATATATATATATATCATATATATATATATATATATATATATATGATAAAGAAGATCAAGGGCAGGAACACGAAGAGACTCACATTATGCTTTAATCCTACGTTTCGTGACAACATCGCCACATCATCAGGGATTTTTCTTTTAGCATCAAAGATAAAAACACACAGCGTGTTTTTTTCTTTGATGCTGAAAAAAAAATCCCTGAAGATGTGGCGATGTTGTCACGAAACGTAGGATTAAAGCATTATGTAAGTCTCTTCGTGTTCCTGCCCTTGATCTTCTTTTTCATGTGAATAAACGCCCTGTACATCTGACCTGTGTTGACCTATATATATATATATATATATATATATATATACATATATATATATATATATATATATATATCTATATATATATATATATATATATATATATATATATATATATATATATATATATATATATACACACACATATATATGTATATATATATATATATATATATATATATATATATCTATATATATATATATATATATATACACACATTATCCCAGTCAGCAAGATATGTAGACTTCAGGAGGTTCCATGATACACATGTTAAAAGACCAAGTTTATTAACAAAAAACGTTTCGCACTAATGACTCAGTGCATCATCAGTCTGTGAAAAGTAAGACACAATAATATACATTATTAGCATAAATGGGATTCACAATGCAATTAAAATTTACAAGCAAAAACAATAAAAAGTAAAAACATAAAAACCACATAAAACAGTAAACAAAAAGAGACTATCAAAATATACCAACCGTCCTTCAGTTTTTGAAGCGGTTAAAAAAAATTTGCTGGGTGTATATTGCCAACTGAATTTTTCTATGTTGTAATTATGTGGGCTATCTGTGATTGGGGTAATGTTGAGGAGGGTCCATAACGATAGAAAGGAGATAGCCTTCTCAAACTAGTGTATTTAATTACAAACTACGATGAAAGGAGGATTACTGAAGACTGTACATAGGTTAGGCTAATGCCGTATCGGTAATGTAGAACGTAATTAGCGTATTAATTTTGCATTAGCATACAGCAGTACTGTGTTGGCACGTGCACGCGTTTGCCATCAACAATGATTGATTGATTTACTGCTGCTAAATCTGGCGTCACGTTGCCACCAACATGTTGGCCTTAAGTAATCATATCTGTCTGAGTTCGTCCACTTATGCTTCTCATTTGGCAACAGAACATCTGCTTTGATTTAAAATAATGATGTGGCAATAGCTTAAATAGTAGTTTATACAGTACATAGTATATACACACACCACAGGGAGAATTAGACACTCTTAGTGCAGTGCTTTTTAATCCCGTGCAATTTCAAGCATATATATATATATAGATATATATATATATATATATATATATATATATACATATATATATATATGATATATACACACACACACACACACACACTTGAAATTACACGTGATTAAGTAACAATGAACTACAAGTGTTTCATTTTCCCATGTGTGTGTGTGCGTGTGTGTGTACACAGAACAATATATATATATATATATATCTATATATATATATAGATATCTATAATAATATATATATATATATATACATATTATATAGATTATATATATATATAATACATATACATATATAATTCTATATATATCTATAATATATATATATATATATACATATATATATGTATCTATAATATCATATATATATATTTTTATATCTATATATATATATAGATCTATATATTGTATTATGCTTGCTTTTGAAATTACATATATAGATAATCTATATATATAGAGATATATATACTCTATATATAGATACTCATATCTATATATCTATATATCATCTATATTTATATATATATGTTGATATATGCATATGCTTGAAATTACATATATATATATATGTATATAGATATATATATATATATATATATATATATGCATAGCTTGAAATTACAATATATATATATATATATCATATATATATATATATATATATACTATATATATATATATATATATATATGTATATATACATATGCTTGAAATTACACTTGATTAAATAGCAGTGTACTAAGTGTGTTTAATTTTCTTGTGGTATGTGCATTTACTATATACCACACACACATACACACAACACACACACACACACACACACACACACACACCACACACACACATATATATATATATAGTATATATATATATATATATATATATAATTCTACTTCACTATAACTTATTCAGAGTTCATTGCTATCAGGAGGAATTTTTCTGTTGTTCAACATTCTCCGGTTCAGTCAAATCAACGGTGCGAGAATGTTCTATTTGTTCAGGAAATCCCTTTCTATATTCCAGCTACGGCAATTTTACTATTTGTTTTATACAGATCACCACAATATTTTTCCAGGAGAGGTATTGTAGGTTACGTAACTTAATAACAATTCCTGATTTGCCTTAAATTTTTCATCTCTCTCTCTCTCTTTCTGTGTGTGTGTGTGTGTGTGTGTTTTGCACCTCGTAGGGAAGGGCGCCAGGGGTTGTGTATTAAAACATTTAGTCGATTAAAACTGCTTATACATTAAGAAATATGAATCAGAAAAGTTCTCATTCCTAAAATAAGGCGATCTTAGTGCATCAATCCTATAAAAAAAATTCAATAAGAACATAATCATAAATACGGAAACACTGTTTTAATGGAGTATGATTTTGCAAGATGGATTATTGATATTCATCTCCCAATCACTCCCCGTATATGGGAAGATAACCGCCCAGATCAGCAGAAACATCCAATCAAGGATAACTAATGCTTGATTATATTAACCCGGCAGAAATTCTATATTGAATTCGTTAGAGAAATAGACGGTAAAAAGGTTTGATGATGTAACAGGAGAAAAACCTCGCAGTTGCACTATGACTCAATTGTTAGGAGAGGGTGAAAAGTAAGATGGATGAACGAGAATATGAACGGATGAACAGTACCAGGAATGAAAGAGGTTGCAGCCAGGGACCGAAGGGACTCTGCAAAGAACCTGGGGTCACGCTACAGTGCACCACATGAGGTGCACTGGCGGCAACACCCGCCTAAGGGGTATAAAACTAATGAACAATTTGAAATGATTAGGTTATAAATTACCTGGACCTAATGCTGATCAACAGCTGGATAGTTGATCACAGGTTCTATGTAACTGTTTGGAGTATCTGCCGTCTCTATCTGCCAGATAATCTCAGGAAACAAGTTGAGTTGTCTTACTTACGCCTGGTGCTCTCAAACTATCAATTATGTTACATAATTTGTATACCTGTCAGCATTCGAAAGTGACCATGAAAGAGATCACGCGTGGTCACGTCATTCTAAAGTAAAGGTGATAAGGTGACACGCCGGGAATTATGTCTGTTATATTAATGAATGAAACCAACTTGAATATTATAAATCTCATATTGACAAAATGTACAGGAATATGTAAAAGCAACTTCTTCTATCATTGTGCTTTCACAGTTCACCGGCCTAAAAAAAATAACACCAACAGGTGGAAACTGTAACTAAGTCGTTAACAAAACTTGTTAGACAGGCAACTATCATAATTTTGACAGTAAACGTTTTAAAATGGAGAGAAACGATAAGAATACGAAATATCGATCGAAAAACTTGGAGGAACGACTTAAATCACCAACCAACAAGTAAAAATCGGTATATGTGATAGATCTGCAATTATAACTTGTCAGTAGAATGACCTCCCTTGAGGTAACAGTCAATAGCGTATTTGTCGGCATCTTAATCATATGTTATTTATTTATCCATTTTTATTTAACTATACATTAGGGTTTTAATTTTTGCTATTTACAAATAATTTCTTAATCGGTTTATCCGAGATCAATTTATACACACACAAATATATATATATATATATATATATATATATCTATATATATATATATATATATATATATATATATATATATTTATATGTGTGTGTGTGTGCGCGCGCGCGCGTGTGTGTGTATAAAGGTAGAAGCCACGAATGAATGTAAAGGGCGTTTAATGAAAGATCTTGAAGCAACTCCATTGTTTCACTTTCCTTCGTGGCTTCTACCTTTATTTTATATATTCATCACTTTCCAAACTTTCGTGATTCAATTAAACATACATACATATATATAGTATGTACCACGAAGGAACGCTTGATTGAGAATATCACAAAATGAACGTAAGAATTTGAGTGAAAACTGGGACTTTGAACAAATCCTTTCGTAGCTTATTCGATAAAATAAACTATGAGAGTACTTGTTCAGTCTCGGTTTTCACCCACATTCATACATTGATTTTGTGATATATGTTCATATTTATGTTTATCTATACACACATAAATACACACATACACACACATACACACACGCACATATATATATATATATATATATATATATATATATATATATATATATATACATATATATATATATGTATATTTATAATTCTTATATGCTGTTGCTTCCGTAATGCATATCATCCTCTCTTTAACTGTATGAAGCGTTGAAAATTGTTTGCAATATTTTCAGATTCCTTACTTTGCTTAGAGCAAGTATGTTCTAATAATGTATGTTCAGATTCTGCATAACATAATTTAAAAGTTAAGAATAACATAGAATATGAGAAGAAAGAGAAAATGGCATTTTCTATTCGCAGCAGGAAAATAGCTGTCACCACTTGAGGCCGTGTGGTTCCAATTTTTTTTCTTAAACAATCTTTTGATGCTCATACTTGTTTCACACTTGTGTGTCCTGGTCAAGTAACCATGTGAAGATTGCATCATATCATCTTCCGTAAGCATAAAACGTTTCATATGAGTCTGATACTTTTTATTTCATATAAGTAGTTAGAGATGTTTTTGTTTTGAAAATTATCTAATATTACTGGTAAATTAACTCTCATATCTCTCGATTTGTCAAGAGAATTTGTTGATACGTAAATTCTGAAGTGAAAAGTTTGTGACATCACTCAAGGAAATGACGAAATTTAATTTCATTTGAGAAGATTCTATAACCATATCTTTTACTTTAAAAGACTTTTATTGTCTTAAATCATGTAATAATAAATGTTATTTATGATTGTAATCTCACTTTCTCTCTACTTATTGTTTTGAATGGAAGTTTTTACGATATTAGCTGTCTCTCATTCCCAAAATCGTTCACCCTTACCATTTTAGGGCGAGATACACTGATCTGTTGCCTTACAAGAGATTTTGTCATTCTGAGCTTTGAGCCTGTGGCGCAAGGGGATCATTATCCCTTCTCCCTGTCCCTCTCTCTCCCATGTGAGAGATTTTTGATTTCACATTAATGTAAAGATTTTACATTTAGTGGTGAGTCACTCATAACTTTTAGATTTGGTATTTCTTAGAGTCATTTAATATTGCTTAGTGCTTACAGTGGAATCTGAAAAATACATGGTACAAGTGTGTAATGGTGCCTTTTTTTTTTTAAATATGGTGATTTGTTTGAATATGGTGAATTTTGGAGCTAGCTGCAGCAGAAACATAATTGGTACCAAGGTAAAGTGTTATTGTAAGTTTGTAGTTGCAACTGAAAACGGATTTACAGCGGTTTGGTTAAATTTAAAACAGATTTACAGAGGTTTGGTGAAACTTAAAATCAGATTTACAATGGTTTGGTGAAACTAGTTCATTTTTGCACATTGCAAATTTTCATGTTCTGTGTTTATTTCTTTTGAAGTTATTTTTTTTTTGTGCATTTGTCCATTTTTCTTATTGAGGTAATTTTTATGGATTTGTAAATTTTTTTTAATGAGGTGATTTTTTTGTGGATTTGTTCATTTTTCTTATGGAAGTGTGTTGTGCAATTTTGCTATTTTCCACATATTTCTGTGTTTTCATTTACATTCACAATTTGATTAACTTAATTGTTTTCATTGGTTAATCATTGCATATTTAATTGAATTTAACACTTGTGAATTAATTTGCATTGCTTAGAATTTTTTTCAAGTTTCAGTGTTGTTTAGCACTTGTAAATTAATTTCCAAATTTTAGTTATTGCCTAATAATTTTGAATTTCAATTGAATTAATAAATTTTCTTGATTTTTGTGATAAAATAATTTTGATTTAATTTTACTTAATAATTAATTCAAGAATTAATTAAACTTTGTATTTGTGGTTTTCAAGTAACAGTAAATTTCCATGAGATTGTGAATTTCACTTATAAATTTTGAGTTTAATAATAAATTTTTGTATTCAAAATTTTATAAGTGTTTTCTTTTTCACCAGTATATTTAGTTTGGTTTAGGTAGAAACATAGAGTGGTACTGAGCTGTTTTCCTTCAATTTAACTGAAGTGAGCTAGAACCAGGGAAGTACTTAGACTTTTAAAATCAGGGAAATACTTAGACTTTTAAAGTTATTGATGGAGTGATGCCCTTTAATTAATTTAATTACCTATAAGATTACTTCACACCAGTTTTAATGAACTTAGTCTGATTTTCTACAATACGGGTAGGTTGTTTAAGGGATCACTGTTGCCTTTAAGAGTATTCAGTCGCATTTTACCTGTGATGAAGGTTCAGGTGTCTGGTTGTTGTGAGGTAATTATCTTATGATTGGTAAGTGTAGTAACCAGATACTTGGCACTTCGTCAAATATATATATATAATATATATATATATATATATATATATATATATATTACATATATATATACATATATATATATATATATATATATATATATATATAATATATCGATGAGATCCTCACGTGTAAAATGCAAAAAGGAGGTACCAAGACTTTCAACTTTTATTCCAAGGTCATCTTCAGGGAACCCTGGAGATGACTTTGGAATAAAAGTTGAAAGTCTTGGTACCTCCTTTCATTTTCACATGAGGATCTCTTATATACTTCTTTCCACGGGACCATTGTGGAATTGCAAGATATATATACATATATATGTATGTATGTATATATATATATATATTATATATATATATATATATATATATATATATATATATATATATATATATATATATATTGTGTGTGTGTGTCTCCTTAAATCCACGGTAGAAAGGTGAGTGAAAAACTGGGTACTTGGAAAAAGTACTTTCATACTTTACATTTTCAAGTTCACACTGAATGTAATACGCTCAGATGAACAAACTCTAACCCCGCACCTGCATTCTGTTTTTGTCTATAAAGGTCTGTCAACTTCTGTGTTATTCAGTGTGAACTTGAAAATGTAAAATATACTACGAAAGTACTTGTTCCAATTCCCCAGTTTTTCACTCACCTTTCTCCCATAGATTCAAATATAATTCAAAAGCACGTATTCCTTCGTGCTACATTTCATTGGATATAAACGTATGCATATTAGTTCCCAGCATGAAAAATTGAAATATATCCTGCTAAACATTAGGGCCAGGAAACTGATGAAAAAAATAACTTTGTTTTTAAAGCCAACCTACATGGAATGCCTATTTGATTACCTTACGATTACCAAAAGCGGTTTTAACTTTACAATAAATTACATCCGAATCTATAGTAGGAGACAGTAAATTTATTGAAATATTTCGTAACTATGAGAATGATAACGATAACGATATCAAGGGTTGAAACTCAACGAGGAACAAAATAATAGCAGGGACAAACGCACATTGACAAAGATTCTTCCAACAAACTTAGTGATTCAATAAAAATGCAAAAATGACAACGGTAGAGATTTTTTCAATTAAATAAAATTTTGTCAGTTCGTTGCTCGAAATATTAGGGAGAAGCAAGTCTATCCATTTTCCCCTCTTTTCCTCGTTTCACCGTTTGAGATATTTGTGACAAGCAGATTGTTGCAATTTCCTAATCGGGCGATCAGACTGGACATGGTATCGAGGCTGATTTTTCAGAACGTCTCCGTAACAACGATGCCGAAGTGTGTCAGTAAGGCGCCTATATATGTCAAAGTATGAACAATGGTTATTCACCCCCTCTGGTGCAGTTCGTTCGAATGGAACAACCACAGACGCTACAACAGAAGAGACGGGGCAGCAGCGATGTGTTGTCTCTCAGTGACAGAAAGCAAATCTCCTTGCCAGACACGCAGCATACATTGTCTTCGTTCTATGTCAGCCTCATCTTTGAAGATACGTAAATTCGTGTGGCCTCTGAGGCCTGTTTGTGGCTCTTTAACTTGTTTATGATTTAGGAAGCAGCGACTTGCAATGGGACTCGGCACGTTCTAAATTGTCATATTCATCAATATACCTACAACAAGCGTCGATCATTTGCCGGAGACCTAAAACAGACGGAGAAATGACAAATATACCAAAGGCTTCACAGAGAATGTTTATTGTTATTCCACTGACAAATGAATGAGCGTAATTTAACATTCAGAACATCTGTGTACCTTTTTAAGAGATAAGGCGAGAGATCGCCACAAAGACTAAGCCCTTCCGAAGAGTCAAAGTTGTAGGATGATACGTTACCGCATCTGACAAAGAAATATTGCTCTGAGAACCAGCAATACTTCAATTAAATCTCACCGTTGCTTCTCTTATGAACCTTCAAAAGGAGTTTCAGATCATTTTCACTGTCCAATGACTGGCTGAGGATGATTATCAACCCCGCAATTCTCGCCGAGTATACTAGAAGTAAAATCACTTAACTTTAAACTGAAGTTGGCTTGAGAAGTGTTTAGAAGAATTAAAATGCGTTCAATGACCTTTATGCCCCGCTGTCAGCAGTGTGGCTCATTCATTACCTTCACTGTGAAAGAGTGCATTCCTTTGTGGCAGTGTTATGGATGTTCAAGGTCGTACGTCTGAGTGGCTGTGATCATGCAGTGCCACCTTAGATGTTCGTGCTCATTTGCCTTAATTTACTTGGTTTCTGCAACTTCCAGCTAATATATATATATATATATATATATATATATATATATATACATATACTATATATATATACATATATATATATATATATATACACATATCATATATACATATATATATATATATACACATACATACATACATACATATATATATATATACACGTGTATATATATGCAAGAAGCCTTAAGGAAAACTAATACTGAAGTTATGGTGCTGAAAGGTTTCGTCAACAGTATATGCCGGCATTCAGCATTTAAACATCATGTGTTGTGAGTTATATTTTTATAGTATATACTTTACTTAGCAAGCTTGCTATGTTTTTCAGTGAACAGCTGGATAAAAATAGCAAGTACAAGTGGAACCCGAAAATCAACGATACGAGGTCAATAACGGATGTAAACCAAAGGGAAAATTTTAACTCACAAAAGGTAAATTGTTTATTTGATTGTATGTTGTTTATACGTTGTATGGAACCAGTGGTTATTCAGCAACGAGAACAACGGCTTTACGTGATTTCCGAACCACGTCCAGAGTGAACTTCTATCACCAGAAATGCACATCTCTGGCCCCTCAATGGAATGCCCGAGAAATTAATTCGCAGCCAACGAGGTGACAGGCCAAGACCAAACCGACCATGCCACTGAAACCCTACAAAAGGCAAATGAAAATGAACAATACCATTACATATATATTTTCCAAGTAACTCAACGCTTTCAATGTCTGTCTTCTGAGTAAACTAGTATATTACGATACTTATTCACTTTTTCACATCTCACACATATATATATACTGGAATTAATCAATACACAATCACGTGTGAAAACACTAACAAATTTCCGATTCGCATCAGGATCGTACCCAGGTCTTTCAATTGAAAGACGAGACCACTGCCAACCAGGCCACACACGTCTTAAACGAAGCTGTAACCCAAGTACCACTGTATCTAAGGCTTTATATATATATAATATATATATATATATATATATATATATATATATATATAATATATAGATATATATAAGATATATATGTATATTATATAACCCTATCTAATAAACCAGTATCAGCAAGTCTAGCGCAGAACGATTTGAGACAGTAACAAGGCTCTTAAAACTATCTTATCAGCCACCAAGTGCATGGTGTCTATCATTTCTTTTTAATTCGGACCCTACTAGTCTCTTCCCTCCTGGATTTATAACCTTTTAAAACTTTTTGTTGTGACTTTCATTCAGGAACAAATCGTTCAGGCTTAAACTACCAGTCTAGAATTTCGTGTATGTATGTATGTATTATATATATATATATATATATATATATATATATATAGATATATATATATATATATATATATATATATATATGTGTGTGTGTGTGTGTGTATATATATATATATATATATATATATATATATACATATATACATATATATATACATATATACATATATATATATATATATATATATATATATAGATGATATATGAACTGGGCAAAAGAAACTGAAGATGAGTGAAGACTGAAGAGTTGTTACAGAAAAGGCACAGGAAAGACTTGATTGGGGAATTTCAGAGAAGACCTTTGCGATGCCGATAATGACATACGTAGGCCTACATACATAAACACACACACATACATAAATACTTACTTGAATACATGCATGCATTCAGACATAATTTAGCTTTATTTATTATGCCGTTGATTGTTTTGATTCATAGCAAGACTCAAGACTAAGTATGACTACTACAATTACCCGGTGTTTATCCTACTTTCTAAGCATTTAGGAAACAGTAAACTTGAACAGGTAATGAACTACATAATGTACGTAACGAGCCCGATATACAAAATGCACGACTGCAAACTAGCCTGGTAACAGACAGTCACCGAGACTGCGTGGATAAAATATTGTATTGATAATAATAACTTGTAGTTATTCCCCGATTTTCGAGGCGTCTTTGGTTTGGGGCTATTGATAGATTTATCGTGTTGAGGGAGTGCCATTGTTTACTTCGAGACTTGGCTACAAACAAGCAGAATAATTACATAGCATACATTTGGACAACATTTCAGTCATTCTATTCCCCTCCTCCTAAAGTCAAGTAACCCATTTGCGGCCTCCATATAAGATTTGTTGTTGCCATGATTTGCACGACTGCAGTTCATAGGGTACCGATACTAACCTAATCAATTTTCTCTTTAATAACTAGCTAGAAGCGAAGAAATTCGATTTTTACTCAAGTCGGTCGCTTCCCATGACTTCCCTTGCGAAAGTTTGGCTATGAAGCCAAGGGCAGGGGCACTTTCAGCCATACAACGATCAAGACTGAGAAGTGTACAACTGCATTTCTAGCTCGCCATCCCTAACTCCTCTACCCTGGCTTCTTACAGTAGGTGGATTCTTTACTCTCTTCACTCTCTCTCTTTTTCTTTTAGCCATCAACATCACAACTTGAACGGTAAAAGGAAAAAAAGACCTGAAAGTAAAATGCAAGACTCGTACCGAATTGTCACTTCTGGGTAGTCACGCAACGCCGACAAGAAGAACAAAATAAACTTTATTCAGACAATACTAGCCACCATGTCCCCCCTCCACCCCTTTTCCCACCCTCACTATACCTCCAGCCCCGTCCCCCCCCCCCTCCCCCCCTCTCCCCACACACACACACACACACACACCTTCTCATCATCGACCCTCACCACACTGACTTGCTAATTAAAGAAGGAAATACGAAATGAGATTTATATGCCATGACACCTCGCTCTCGACTGAAAGCAGCGCTTGTGCTTGAGAGGTCTGCTTTGTTTTCGCGTTCAGCGGTGTCTGCGCGCCCGTAAACTAACCCTGTTTCCGTTACCTCAACAGTGAGGGCCTGTTTCGCTCTTCTGAACGTCATTGTTTCGCGTCGTCAGTTCGCTGCTCGCAATTAACAAGAGAAAGAAAATAAATCAGCTGACTGAAATTCAACTCCTTGCAATTATTAATAAAATACTGAAAATAAATCATCAGACTGAAATTTTATGCTTTGGGGAGATTATTTCAAATAGGTACTTTTTAACCTCAGGTACTTTACTATAAAATGTCTATGTAGAAAAAACATAAGCACTTTATACATACATATATATATATATACATATATAATATATATATATATATATATATATATATATAAGTGACAGAGCACCTAATAATTGCTGTCTTTGATGAAAAGTATTTGGTCGAGTTAGCCGATAGTCAATGAGAAGGTTTCGTTCATCTTTAATCTTCGCTGATATACACAGAAGTCCAGGAGGCTGTTTTTTTTTGTTTTTTTTTTCCTAAATCATGCTCGTATACATAGTACTAAACACAGGGCGCTTTTGCATAAGGTTCAAAATTTTAATGAAGTATCTGTCACTAAAATTCAATTGATTTGGATTGGAAAAACCTCTAGAAGCAAATAACATAATCATCAAGAAACATACACAAAATAATCAACTGAACTTGTGAAAATCAAGGACAATCAATCGAACTAGGAACTGAAAATTCAAAATGTTTGTCATATTTGAATTGGAATCGACATCAGTTATCTCTCAAACTGATGTTGAAATGCCCACAATTCCCTCATGGTGACAAAGCCCAAATTCCCCCCTCCCCAAACTCCAGGAAAAAAAAAAAAAAAAAAAAAAAAAACGTACAGCCCTTGTGGACAACAGTTGGTAACTGCGGACCCGGTGGACATTCGACTGTTGTGGGTTGACGACAGCAAGCGCACATACATACACACACACGCGCGCAAACACACGATCATGACAGAATAGTTACAGAGAGGGGTTTAAGAAGGCACCACTATTCTACGCCAGTCTTACGTGAATTACCAACGTTCCACCAGACTGTCTCTCTCTCTCTCTCTCTCTCTCTCTCTCTCTCTCTCTCTCTCTCAGTAAACATAAAGAAAACAAGAAGGTCGCTTGAAAATACAAGTGAATTGTGTATAAAGTATGTAGAGGAAACGCTCTTGGGGAAGAATTATGTACAATGCCCTAATGATTTTTCCAGTTACTCGCTACAAAAACATATGAATCGCAATTATCAAATAAAAATAATATTATGAAGAGCAAGATAACAACAAAAGGAACAATATACTGTAACAGGATACCAAAGCTTTAAAGACTAAGCTCTGATGGTTTATGGTCTTTTAAAAATGACGGAGAAGGAATCAAAACTGTCATCCGATATCTATCGAGTGAAACGGAATATCCCTAACAAAAAAATGAGAGAGAGAGAGAGAGAGAGAGAGAGAGAGAGAGAGAGAGAGAGAGAGAATGCTGTGCCTGTACCCATCTCTGGATTTATTATCAAGGTACTTTAGTTTGGGAGAGAATCTCATGACAACAATCTGAGTAACTTTCAACGTCCTACAATATACGGGTAGGTGTTAAGTATATGCGACACTCGATATAAGTTGGATAAGCTTCTACCTTTGTTTACGATTGGTTCTTCGTATTTCATGAATGGACCGACTTCATTCTTTAATTGAAATTTCTAAAAATGGCAGTACCCTGTACAGTCGGCAGTCATTCGATTGTTTGAATGATTTATCAATCACTATAATGGTATTTTGATATTCCTTTCACATAGCCCATTTTCGAATGAATTTTCCATGTTAATAAATTCATATGCAAAGACATGAATTAACTAAATTTTACTTAATTCAAGAAGGATTACTTTTAGCCACGCGCTGCCTTCCAACGCCAGATGGCAGTCCAAAAACAATATGAATCGAATATAGCTATAAAATGCTAAACTTGTTTCATTTAAGGCACGTTCTGATTGTGGGCCGTGAATCATAAGCTAAGGACACTCATGATTTTCTTTTATTACGCTAACAGAATCGACAGTAACTAAGCCAAGGTCAAGACTCATACATACGAACACAGCGCCAGCTGGCTGAGGTAAACAGAGCGTGGTTGGTTCGGCTGAATAAAAAAGGAAAACGCGAAACGACTCTTAATTCTTCCGAAATAAACCAGCTAAGGATTCGTTACCTGAATCATGAAGTTCTCACCTGTTTAACCAGAGGCAGGAGGGTTTTCTCCACTGAGCGCGTCTTCACTTGAGGGTCCATATCCACAGATTTCGGCGGTTTCACCATCTTTGCACCGCACACAGCACACCAACCCGCGCTACTGACTTGAGAGCTGGTCTTGTACCTTTGCCAGGCCCATCCGTTTCTTTTACATTAACGTACACACAGGGGGGCACAGTTCCACTTGGTGTGTGCACGCACACGCTCGTGCAGAATGTCACACTGAAGATGAGTAGAGGGAGGAGGAGGAGGAGGAGGGGGTGTGACACAACTGAGAGAAAAACTTATTTGTTCAACACAAACTTGATGAGGACGTGGAGAGGACGAGACCTATTGTGTGGCTACTAAATGGCCCTGCTGCTGCTTGTGTGTAAGAGACGCTCGGCAAATTTATGTCTCGCGTAGGGAAGGGGAACGTTTATGTTCTCTTGCTGAAGTCGACCTGTCAGGGATTCCTCGCGTAATTGTCTGTGCGTTACCTCAATGGAGAGTCTGCATTGCAATTATGTTATGGGAAGTGAAGGTTTTGGCGTTGATTTCAGTTGCTACTCGGAAGACGTAAGATATATATATATATATATATATATATATATATATATATATATATATAGTTGATATATATATATATATATATATATTATATATATATATATATATATATATATATATATATATATATATATAGATATATATATATTTATATATATATACATCATAGTTCATAATTGCATATGTTGCGTGTACGTACATATGTATAAACAATACATGTATAAATATATATTATATATATATATATATATATATATAAAGGATAAAATAATATATATATATATATATAATATATATATATATTGATATATATATATATATATATATATATATATATATAATATCAGGTAAAGTAAACAAAAGACAAGAACATTATGACAATTTATTGATACTCAAGATAACCCCAGACATAATACATTAATTCTATTAATAAAAAAATCAAGAGATTTAAGGCGAGAAATGAACATCGCACTTTAATTATTCTCACCCCTTCCCCCTCCCCCTGCTATTATACAACTGTAGTTCTTTTCGCTTGGAATTTGCACCCTCTTATGTCAAGAATGTGAAGAACGCCTACTTACAAGCACTATTTGCTACTTGTCGCTAAGAAATAATTGTATAAAATGTCACATTTATCAGATTCTCTTAAATATTTATGTACTTTCTCTCTCTCTCTCTCTCTCTCTCTCTCTCTCTCTCTCTCTCTCTCTCTCTCTCTCTCCTCTCTCTCATTTGTGCAGCGACTGCCAACTAAAAAATTAGTCATTAATGCAAAACATATACATACACTTGTAGTGCATACGAATATCAGAATTTTCATTTAAAAAACACTGCAAAGAAAGCTGTACATAGAACTCCTATATTTAAGAACTAATACCTCAACTAAATTGGCCAAAAATTTCTGTGGATGGCATTTTATATAGATTTTGCTAAAATTGTAGTTTTAGGCATCTTATGTATACATATGTGTACTTACCTGGAGAAAACACTAGCCGAAGTGCGTGTATATATATATATATATATATATATATATATATATATATATATATATATATATATACACATATATATATAATTGAAATACATACCAGAAAAGTGACGTAAACAAATAATTTTTCTTTACGGAACCAATCTCCTGTATTACGGTTGATGTCCAATATAATCAACATTTTCTTTTTCCTAGTTTTGTTTTTGAAAAGCTCATGATCAAATGGTTCGAAAGCAAAGAATCTTAGGTAATAATAAAACATCGTTTCCTAAATATTGATGTAGACGCCTCCTTTGCAAAGGACCAGTTTAGAATGATGGGAACAAGCGTTAATTCTACTAAATGAATGTCTGCATACGTCACATAAATAATCATAATAGTTATATTAGTTTTACGTGGGATGTATTTCCCTCTTCTCTCTCTCTCTCTCTCTCTCTCTCTCTCTCTCTCTCTCTCTCTCTCTCTAACATACACTAAACAACTCATTTCTATCAAGAACAAACAAAAATCCTCTAAAAGTGATCTTTCAAAAAACATTACTAGAAAAAAATCAATGATCATCAGGTGACGATTTTGAATGTAAAGTTCCCGAAAGTTGTTTCCTCTCTGAAAAGCATTTCGTAAATCGGCAATTATTGCAGATAACAAGAGGCACAGCAGACAGTCCGATAATAGGAATATCTGCATAAACGCGCTTGCTGGACTAACACGCAGTTCTTGAATCTGTCCACACAACCGGCATCTGTAAGAACGAGAGAGAAGTTATTCGTAATTGATATATATATATAATATATATATATATATATATATATATATATGAATGTATAAAAAGAGACATGTGATTAAGGAAACTAACGGAGATTGCCACGTGTTGCAAACTTATCACGTACAGATCTTGCCTATATCTGTTCAGGCCATATTAGGTTAAGGACTTCAGTTTGGTGTGTGTGTAATTGAACCTTAGTATTATCTTGGGGATGTTTCAGTCCTTTCTTGAAGATTTCGTCTCTTAATATATCTAAAGTGGAACCTCATCAGTGTTAAAACTTTCTTGATAATTCTGATTGCAAAAGAAGTAGAAAAATAGAGGCTTAACCAGAAAAAGGAAGCTAAGTGGATATTTGCAATCGTTCTGGAAAAAAATCGTTATGATTTGTTTTACTGATAAGTTTTACGTAGTTGTTCCTCGAAAGAGGGGATGTCTCAGATAAATTCTCAGATAAATTCTAGCTTTTAAATGTAAGCGGAGAGGCAATACGCAAAGTTTGTGATACTTAAAGGAACCATTGATTAAAAAAAAAACGAAATTAATGATCCGCACAGTAATCTGCGAGTCAAGGAAATACTTAGGATAGCTGTTATGGGAATTATTCAATTGAGCGTATTTTTGTTTTCTGTTAATTTTTTTTTTTCTTTTTGCTTTCAATACATCATGAAAATTGAAAACGATTACTTATATACTATATTTACACACACACACACACACACACACATATTATATATATAATATATATATATATATATATATATATATATATATATATATGTGTGTGTGTGTGTGTGTGTGTGCTATAACTATATATATATATATATATATATATATATATATATATATATATATATATATATATATATATATCTATAAAGATATATGCCACGAGTCTTTATTTATGGATTTATCACGTTCCTAACTTTCGTGATTCAGTTATACATATATCTATCTATCTATCTATCTATTCTATCTATCTATATACATATATCAAAGGTAGTCAAGTTAGCCATATGAGCCATACCATGGCGCCAGTAGAGACAAATGGTGGCTGTAATCAAAATTAAAAAATGACGTCAAATTCCCAACCAATGCGAACACTACTTTTCACTTGACTGACAAATAGCATCTTTTGTTTACATACTCATACTCTGTTCAGAAGATATATTATGGTTGTGGCTTACGTAGCCAAACATTTATTTGTGTGGCTCACATTTAGAATTTAATAAAACATACCCGTTAAAAATTATTACAAATGCAGTTTATACGAAATATGACTGTATTGTGTTTGTAGTGTTGCCCAGCACTCATGGTGTAAAGAGAAAATCTTGGATGCATGACGTTAAGAGTAATCCTTCATGCAAGGTATCAAGCCCAGAGTGCTTGGTGTAAAATTGAAAATCCTTAATGCATTGTATAAAGAGGAAATCTTGATCTCATAGTATAAAGAGAAAATCGTGGATGCTTTGCCTTTTGCACTCGTGTCGTGGGTCCCGTCCTCGATGACGGCATTGGAGTACAACGGCTTGGTGGCTTTCGTGGTACGCATCCTCTTACTTAGGGGAAATAATTCGAGTAGAGTGTCTTTGTGTACTACTCTATAGCATCTCTGATATATATATATATATATATATATAATATATATATATATATATATATATATTATAGTATATATAATATATATATAGATATAGTATATATATTATATATATATATTATGTATATATATATATATATATATATATATATATATATATATATAGATATATATATATATATATATATATATTATATATATATATATACGGAAAGAGAGAGAGAGAGAGAAAGAATATGCAGTACTCCACTTCCTTACCATTAGGGGTTATACTCGTCTGCCTGATGTCGTAAGCACCAAGAACACTTCCGAGGCCGCCGGTGCTACTAGCGATGCTGCTGCTGCTGCTGCTGCTACTGCTACTGCTACTGCTGCTACTAATGCTACTTCCGCTGCTTCCTGGCGAAACACCACCAGTGCCTCCGCAGGGCAGTCCCGTGCAGGTCCTGGTAATTGGGGGCTTTTGGGCAATGGAACACTTCGTGGATGGTCGCTGGTCGAAATCCAGACACTGGACTGCTCGAGTTTTCGTGCCTCGACCGCATGTTCTCGAACACTGGAAGGTTTAGGGGGGCATTTTTCGATAAAAGTAATCTATGCAGTAATGGTTATCAGTTAAGACGGATGAATCTATGTATGTTTGCATATACTATATACATATATATATATATATATATATATATGTATATATATATATATATATATATATATATATATATATATATATATATATAATATATATATATGTGTGTGTGTGTGTATGTGTGTGTGTGTGTTTGTGTGTAGGAACAGTCAGGTCATCATTTATTAGCTGCGCTTCGGAATGACCCATAACCAATCTTTTCCGGCTGAAAAGACACATAAATAAAAACACTAATTAAAAGTTACAATAGAGCTCACAATACTGAAATGTTTTAAAGATTGAAAGATGACAACGACAATACAAGAAAAAGATTACCTTCATCAGCAAAGTCCAGAGCATGAAAGCTCAGTAGTACGTGTAAACAAGGTTAGGAAGTAAACAAGAATGATGGAAGGGTACTAGGCTATGTGCAGGGGGCAGAAGTTAAATGGTTGTTA
>NC_087200.1:40171951-40179451 GCF_015104395.2 Macrobrachium nipponense
ATATATATATATATATATATATATATATATAATATATATATATATATGTGTGTGTGTGTGTGTGTGTGTGTGTGCGTGTGTGTATTTCATTGCCCTTATTTCTTAAAACCACTGTTATTCAAGTATTATTTTCATTGTTGCCAGTAAGAGACAAAACAATGTCAGCACTTCTATAATAGATAGAAAAAATAATGCACGGCCATACTCCACCGTTACTATAAAAAAAGTAGGGGATTAAATACTCAACACGAATTGCACTATGACCAACTTTTTTTCAGAACCAAGTCCAATGGCACGAACAATTCTGACGGTCTAATGAGCTGTCCTTACCGGTGACCAGTCGGTGTAATACCAGTGGGGCGGACAGGGATCAGGGTTGCAGGTCTGGGTGTCGTTAGGGCGGGTCTCCGGGTTGCACTCGATATCCAGTGTTGCCCTGAAGGTTCCTCTCAGGAAGACGACGCAAACCACTTCCCTCGATGTAGTTCCGTTGCCGCATTCTTGAGAACACTGGTCGTATGGAAAGAAAAGAAAGGTGTTTGTAGGTAAAAGTGAATTGGTAATCTAATTTTCTTCATGTTCAGTTTCATGGAATCATTTTTGGGCGCACTCACACTAAATTCCTGTCTATTTATCTACTTATTCATATATATATATATATATAAATATATATATATATATATATATATATATTTATATTTATATATATATGTATGTATATATATAACAGAATCACGAAAGTTTGGAATGTGATAAATCCATAAATAACGGTATAAGCCACGAAGGAAAATTAAACAACGAGGTTTCTGCAAGATCTTTCGACTTAACGTCCTTTACTCAGCAGATAAACTGACTTACATGAGGAATCGACAGTACAGGAAAGGTCATGTAACTGACAGATAGGGATTATAAAGAGATTAGTACCTAGAATCCCGCACACCTGGAGAATGAGTAACCTTTCCAAACAAACATAAACATGAGTACAATTTAAAAAAAACAAAACGATTAAGTCAATCTGCACACACACAAGGACACTCAGTTTAATTTTGACTGAGTGACTTAGTTGGTCGAAAGAAACGACTGTAATTGTTCCTTGGAACTTAGGATTGTGCTGACGAAACCAGGTTGTCTTAGAGATATCTTCGTTGTATATGTATGTTTAATATGTATTGTGAATAGCTGTCGCCCTATATAATCCTTTAATTGTCTTGTCCTTGTGTCTGAGCAGATTGACTTAATCTTTTTGTTTTCTTTACATTGTACCCATTCATGCTTGTTTGGAAAGGTTACTCATTCTCCAGGTGTGCCAGATTCTAGGTACTAATCTCATTATAATCCCTATATGTCAGTTATACGACCTTTCCTGTACTGTCAATTCCTCTTGTAAGTCAGTTTATCTGCTGAGTAAAGGACGTTAAGTCGAAAGATCTTGCAGAAACTCCGTTGTTTTATTTTCCTTTGTGGCTTATACCTTTAATACCTGTGATGAGGGTTCAGGTGTCTGGCTTTTGTGAGGTAACAATAAATGAATGGTAAGTGTAGTAACCAGATACTTGGCACTTCGTAACATGTATTAACGGTGCCCAGAGACCCGGGAAAGCAGATTTCATTATCACTCTAGTATATACTGGTGGTGTTAGGGATATATTTTGTTAGGAGAGTGACCATATCCCTAAAGTCTTACATGAACCTTCATGCTAATCCCTGTTCATTCGAACATCTTAAATCTATACCATTACAAGGCTTTTTATTTATGTCCATATATGGCTTCTTATTCGTTCATTTCGAATCGGACATATGAAATTCGGTCATCCTGAACTTTGAGTCTTATTTAGACATTAAATTCGGTCATCCCGAACCTTGAGTTTCATTCAGACATGTTGAATTCGTTTCTCCCGAAACTAAAGTCTACCCAAACGTATTGAATTCAGACATCC
This sequence comes from Macrobrachium nipponense, assembly GCF_015104395.2. Lineage (NCBI taxonomy): Eukaryota > Metazoa > Arthropoda > Malacostraca > Decapoda > Palaemonidae > Macrobrachium > Macrobrachium nipponense. Next base: position 40,173,889 of record NC_087200.1, read on the forward strand.
CGAGCCTTGAGTCTTATTCTGACATATTGAACATTGGGTTTTATTCCAGACATATTGAATCTGTCCCTTCGATCAACCCTGATTCGTTTAGTGCAAGCAATTTGAGTCTTCAGACACCCAAGCAATTTCCCTTGAGTCTTTTCAGGTACCCCGAGTTCTTCCTAGGTACCCAAGACGTTTCCACGGACAAATTTGACTGACACCCTGACTCTTTCAAGACACCCAAGCCGTTTTCACAGATAAATTTGAGTCTTTAGACACCCTGAGTCCTACGAGACAACCTGGTTTCGTCAACACAATCCTAAGTTCCAAGGAACAATTTACAGTGCCACCTCACCTGCAAAGGGAGCACTCCTACTTGCCTGTAATGCACCACTGACCATTTCCCTGTGCCATAAGACCTTGCTGTTATACCAAAGGGTCACGCTCATACAGAAGGCACCTGTTCCTCACCAATACGGGAATAACCAGCCTGCACCCTCCACTGGGGCAGTGCCACGTAAAGATTTTAGCCAAAGCTATTGTACTGCATGCAAAGTTTATGGCCACTCAACCTTATGGACACAACCAGTATTCCCGCCATTGCTTTGGCAGTTACAAACCTAGAATCCTTTGGTCCTCCAGCCAAGGGTCCCATATCTGTGGCACCACCTCGAGGTAGCTGCCCTGCCCACCAAGTAACAGCATTCAATGAAATTGCGGGGCAAATTTCTCTCATAAGGGAGGAAAAAGTCCCTCATGGGGCTAAAATTAACTGACGTGAACTCGTCACAATGAGAGTATCAATCATTTCAAAATGATACTTCCCACAGTTCAATTTAGGGTCACTAGACTGCACAGGTCCAAAATCTGTGCACTTGCAGTTGGAAGCTACCTTCCTGGAGGTTATGACCTCTTCCAGGGACAAGGTTTCCAGTCCCCCTTTAAATTACAACAATCCAGCTGTCGAAACCCCTCCCATCATTCATTAAGCACGAGTAAGCCTCATAATCCTTCCTCTATCCCACTGCCAGTGCCACTTGCATGCCCTGAGCATTGCCAGGCTCTGCCCATTCCAGACGGTAAGACCATTCCCAACCTGATTCCTGTGCCTGGAACTGCATTAGTGTCGGTGCCAGAGTATGGCTCAAATCTCCTCCCTGGAGATCCTTGTCCAGGCCACCTCTCCCCTCCAGGTTTGGCTCCACCACCAGTACCTGTGAGAGAAGACAACTCAGTTTCATTAGGATCGCCCCTAGATATCCATGACCACAGCGGAAGCTCACACAAAGGTGCGGACTTGCAACCCATGCCTGGGCTGGTCATCACAGCTTGTGAGCCCCTCACATCAACGACGATCTCTGCCTCTTCTTTCCAGTCCTCAATAGGCACGTCCCTGAATCAGGATACTTCTACACCTCAGCTGGCCGATGAACTTAAGGAGCTTTGAGGACTGGTGCTAGATCTTGTAAAGAATGCCTCTGTTCAGGTTGTCGCATCATCCGGAGCAGCTGGCACTCCCTTCACGTCCGCAAACTTGGCTCCACCAAGTCACCAACTGACTTCGACACACCGACTTCCGAGAAATCCATGGAAGAGAGGTCATAAGTTCATAAGCGCTCCTTGCAATTGTACCAAAACCTCACTTCTATCTTTAGGAGAACTCTGGCGCCTCTATCCAGAAGAGGATCCCATGGTCTCTTCTTCTATTACTTCCTTTATATCACTTTTATCTCATTCTTCTTGTACTGTTTTTCTTTACCTTCGAATCTTCGAACTGATTTTCCCTTAATTTTACACCTTACTAAGGTACTATCCATCTAATTCGAGCTCTGTTTATGCAGAGTGCCAATTACCAGTATTCTGGCCCTATCAGTCATTTAACTATATCTTGCTATCATGGGGAATGATAAATTTAAGACTATATGCCTCCAAGCCATAGGCTCTGACTACAAGAGTGCCACCTCTGGCTCAGTAACATATTTCTAGGTATTAGCAGAAGTATCTGTAAGAGGGGATAGAGCCCTCTGACTTCCTTTTAATATGCCCACAGCATTCCAACATGTAGTCTAGTGCATTTTATGGCTAAAGAACTAATATAGCCATCACAGAGGCTACTGAATAAAATCTGTGGCATACTGAGTGCAAAGTTTTCTGTATAATTATTAATTACTCTTACATCTGTTATTTGTCTTCATAGTATTTTATTTTCCTCTAATTGCCTAATTCCGAGTCCCTGACTCCATCATCCTTAATTTACCAGCCCTTGGCTCCTCGTGATATAAGGCTACATATAATTAACTCATGTACTAAAGGCAGTGGCACTAGGCACTCTGAATTATAGTGCCCCAAATGGCACCGAGCCATCACTCACAAGTATCGCAGTACCACCTAATGGAGTCTGCCTCCTCAAGGTATAATATTAACCACATGACTTTGAGAATAAAGGTCTTTTACTAATAAGGGCATGGATGGAGTATTTTAAGCATAAAAATATTGACCTCTTGATATTAGGCTTAATTTTATTATCAATTAAGTAAACACCTTACATTATTTTATATTCTTTACATGCTGCTCAATATCACCATTTTCTTCTTGAAAGATAAAATTATTCTTGTGTCAGTAGCATATGATTTATTCTGCAATTAATGTAAAGGTTACAATTAATTTTTTGCCTCTTGTAATTATTACTTTTGCAGAAATTCAAGTTAGAGCCTAAGTTACCAAAAGGGAAGGGAGAGAGAAATAACGTAAAGTCTTTAAATGAGTTTACTTACTGGGAATTATTCTCATCCGGTCCAAGCCTTTCATAATTTGAACGTAAAAGAAAATAAAAATAAAATTCATTCTCCTCATTTTAATTAAAATTGTGAGTATCATTCACCCTTTCATTAATGCTCTCCCTCTTTCCCTTCCTGGGCAAGACCTAATCCTTTCGCTGTTTAGAGTGGCTGCCAGAAAATTCCTTATTCCCAGGTACAGGGGCATTGGAGACTGAAATCCTTGTCGGAGGCTGAAAACCAGAACCGGGAGGAACCCAAAAGAGAAAGTACCTGGCCCACAAACACCCAAACACGTGCTCGGTCTTCATGATACCTTGAGAAGGCGACTCAAGTGCTTAACCCTACAAAAGCGAGCGGGCATTAACTCCAACGACATCTGCAAGAACGCTCCAACTTAACTCCTCCGAAGCTATAAGGGCCACGGACCGGCAGATTCACGCTCAGAACGATTCACTCAGGACTCAGATCTGCGGCGACCCTTTGAGAGCACAGAAGTGCCTCCCGTAAATTCCTAGACACCTCGCCGCCCTCATTGCCTGTCCCTTTGTACTTACCTTCACTGCTTGTCGTTGAGCTAAGTACAACTTTTTTGTTAGTGGTAATCCCACTTCCGATTCAATCCCATTTCTTCTGTTATTTCTCTACCTGATTTATTTTTCATTTCATTATTCAAGTACCCTTCGGTAATTTTGTATTGCATTAGTAAGTGTTAACATCATTGTGAAATTAGTGATTGTAGAACTGAGTTTTGCCGCTGTATGCGTTAGTGTTTATTGCAAGTAACCGTCGTGCATCCCATCGCAGGTCGGCCCTTGGCTGTGGAACCAACTCTCGGTTCTATCCTACGTGCATTGGCCTTATGCCACCTCATCATCATTCTACCCCTCTGCGAAGTCCCTTTTGTGAAAACATCATCAGCGTAGAATTATTATTCGGTATATGATCCATTTATTTTATCAGGACCTTCTTGTTCCCTGCCTAGTAATTTCTCATCCTTCTGATCTGCGTGTGTTTTTTTTAAGAAAATATTATTTAGTGAGTCCTCTGTGATTACGTAATCTTGACCTCATTTGAAGAAGGCCTTTAGACATTATTTTCGCCTTAGAGATTCTACAGTAGATCTGCTTTGAAGATCTTACAAGTCAGATGTATTCAAAATTAGTGGTTTTTTTCCTTGGAATTATATCGAAACTCCCAGTAATCATCCGTTGCGCCAGAATCCCGTACGTATTTAAGGCAGATGCATTGAAATATATATATATATATATATATATATATATATATATATATATATATATATATATATATATGTATATATATATATAATATATATATATATATATATATATATATATTACAAGTAAACAATAATTAATCAATTTTCTCTGTCTCGATAAGGACAGCTACTACTTCTGCCACTTCATAAATTTTTCGTATAAATAGAAACGAAATAGTGATGTGAGACTAGGCTGGCGATTATTTTCCGTTTGCTATGGAATTTCCAACCGGCTTCTGTTTTTCCAGAATTCTATAACTTCTTCTCCAACAATCTATGAGATCGATTCCTACCGGTTTAAATCTCTGTCTGTCTGCCTGTCTCTCTCACACACACACACTCTCTCTCTCTCTCTCCTTGAGTTGGCCTTTCCAAAATTCACACATGACAAGTTTATGATAATGAACAATTCATCTGTCGCAAATGAACTATATGAATGTATAAGTTTAAAATGAATATTGACGATTTGAAAAAATGTATCATAAACTTCTCAATTTCTCGCAAGATAATCATCATTCAACCATATGCTCCGATAAATGTCTCTTTTCTGCTTTGGTGATCGTCGCTGTCAGTCACTCAATTCAACGAGAAATAACTCACAGGCATCCAGGGCCCAGTGAACCAAGCGGCTGCGCATGCGTCTGCCCTGGCGCAAGGTCTCGATTCCTCAGGGCGGGTCGTTTGGTCGCAGTCCCCTTCGACGGAATTGACCCCCGGGGAACACCATACTCGCCTCGTCTGTACTCCGTCCTCGCAGCCTCCAATACACTGTAGAACAATTTTGAGATCTTAGTTAAATCAGCTTAATGAAAGGTCAGGAAATTATTATTATTATTATTATTATTATTATTATTATTATTATTATTATTATTATTATTATTATAATTATTATTATTGTGTAATAAAAATTCACAATTATATAGAAAACTATTTATAGTAATATTGTTTACAATACAATTATGGATTTTCATTACATAAACTGTCTTACAAGACAGAATTTTTAGCAATTATTATTATTATATTATTATTATTATTATTATTATTATTATTATTATTATTATTATTATTATTATTATTATTATTATTATTATATGCCACCATTGGCCCTTACATTACTGTGCAGAAAGAAAATACTAGTACCTTCATCTTCGGCGGTATGGGTACACAAGTCTTTTGTAAAAGATATCGCATCATAATTAGTGAATAATTTTATCTCGCCAAAAACAGAGATAAGGTAAAACTACAAATGGTCTAAAAACGCAACTCACCTCCTCTGACCAGTCAGTATAGAACCAGGTGTGGTGGGCGCAGGAGTGCCCGTGGCACAGCTCCTGTTTTGGGGGCATCTCTTGAATGTTGCACTGGTCGTCTGAAACCCGCTGACCCTCCGCTCTGCAGGACACGTGACGGGTCATTAAACCCGTGCCGCATTCCACTGAACACTGAGAATAAAAATTCCAGATGACGATTTTAAATACACACACATACATACACACACACACACACACACACATATATATGTATA